>NC_067400.1:59758179-60058179 GCF_016432865.1 Antechinus flavipes
GTGCCATTTAGCTGTCCCAAGAGAGATATTAGAGAGACAGAAAGATTAAAGATTAGAGAGAGACAGAGAGATTAGAGAGAGATAAAGAAAGATATTAAAGATTAGAGAAAGAAATAGAGAGAAGAGAGGGAGAGAGAAAGAGCTCGATGGCTAAGGGTATTTTTCATCCAGTTCTCATGAACAAAGGGGAACTATTCATTGAGAGAAAATGATGTGAATCTTCAAGGAGAAGTAACCACTCCATTTTGGAATTTGTGATAAAGAAAGAGAAGAAAGCCCGGCGGTATTGGACATATGTTCTAGATTTTAGAACAGAATTGAGTAATAACATTTAGAAATGGGTCAAGTGAATCAAGAATAAAAGAGTATTATCATTAAATTAATCAACTATATTAGCAATTAGGTAGACTATGAAAGGGAGAAAGGGAGATCAGAGCAAGACTTGTAGAACAGGGAGGGATATGAGGTTGGAGGCCATAGGTAAGACAGAGAACAGACTCAGGATAAGTGGGTCAGAGGATGAAAGAGAAAGAACGGAGATTAGATTACATTCAGAGAAGATAATTTCAGTGATCATAAGCATGGAGGTGGTAGGATTCTGGGTTATGGTGAAATCTAAGTTATGCACAACCCACATAGGTGGCTAAAGTCAATTGAAGTTATAGGAATTGCATTAAATGGAAGGTCAGGGTATTTGAGCAAATTTGAAGATGGAAAAAAAGCTTGGATTGAAGAGAAAGACAATGTGGCAGGTACCGAATTCCCTAAGAAAGGATGGATAGTGTATCAGAGGCCTCTGGATCACAGGGACAAAGATTTGGGCTACATTTTAAATAAACAGGGGAAACTTGGGAAGAGTAGAGCTTGTTGAAGAAAATGGCAGCAATTTATCAACTCTTTCCATTCCAGTTTGTTGCTGGGGATGAGAAAGAAGGGATAACAGAAGAAGCATCATTACTAAAAAGATCGCCAGTATCTTCCAAAAACAGTAAGGTTTTGATGAATGCAAGAAGCAGGAAGAGTTTGATAGGAATAAAGAAACAAAACTTAATGGTACAGCTTTCTTAATGGGGGAGCTGGGGATAAGACATTAGTATATACAGGATACAATGGAAAAAGAGGGGAGAGGAGGAAAATCATATTGGCAGGGTAGGATTGAGGTGGCTGAGGACAAGAATAAAGGGGAAAGAAGCTGGGGATGTATGAAAGTTGCTTCTGGGAGACAATGTCTCTGACTCTCAGTTAGGGAAAGAGGAAGTGCAAACTTGTTAGTTGTATATATCAATTGTTTGAAGCCTCTTGCTTCTAGGATACTTTTGTGAGGGATGTAGAAGACCCTTACCCAAAATGATTATTCAGAGATCACTCAGTAGAAGGTAGAAACGTTGTTTATTGAAAACGTTTGGAAGATGAGCCATCCCATTGCAAGATAAGAAAGAGAAAGCTTGCGGTAGGAGGGCTAAAGAAATAGTAAAGATACATAGCTTTTATACAAGAAATTACATCACAAGTAAGAGAGCATTGAGAAGGGGAGGGGGAGGCATCTAATTGGTTGTTGCTATTTGGGGAGATTGGAATGCAAGGTTTCTATTTCCCTGAAATCTCCTGATTTCGAGGAAACAGAAAGTCAGGCCTTCAGGCTTAATCAAGCAGACAGTGGTCCAACTAATAGACTAAATATCGATAAATGTCAAATACCAATAAATGTCATTAGCTCAGGTTAAGCAAATATGTTTCTAGCTGGCCAAGGCTCAAGTAGATATGAGCCTGCACATATTATACAGGTCATAGGGGAGACACAGAAATAATAAAATACAGAAAAAGAATTCATGCATTCCTGTAAGTTCTTCATCTTATCTATTCCCCACAATTTGATGGAGAGATGTTCTTTCTTCAAATACCAGACAACTAGGTATTCGAGTGGCCACAGTCTGGGACTGTAAGGATAACTCTGAATAAAAATATGGCACCTGAGCAGTAGTTAAATCTCAAGAGAGCCTGAGTTGTTAAGTAAACAACTTCTTATATAAAAAATGACCTTTGGACTGGAAAGAACAGAACAAGACTTGCTCATAGAAAATTAATACTGAAGATAAGTAGGGAGATAGTAAGAGAGAACTCTGTTGGCTTGATGAGTTCAAGACACCTGGCCCAGTTGAACTATAACTAACCACAATGAAAGACCTAAAAGTGATTCTTGAATTGTTGTCACTTATCCTTGAAAGGCTGAGAAGAACTGAGGGGTACCACAAGATTAGGGAAGGGCAAATGTAGACCTTTAAAAAAAAAAAAGGAAAGGAAAAAGAATATGGAATTTGCAAAATTATAGGCTAGTAATCTTGGCAAAATTCTAGATCTTACCAAAAGTTAGAAAACACTTGGAAAAGAAAATTATGATTCAAAAAAAGCCAGTGTTGCTTTATTTTTATGGAAAAGATGGAGTGACAAGGCTTAGTTAAACAGATTCAGAAATGGGTAAATGGCTAATGCAAAAAGTAACCATTAATGGTGGGATGTCAACTAGAAAGGAGGACTCCATGGGAGTCCTTTCAATATAAAAAGCAATAAGGTGGAAAGAAAAGGTCACTGGACTTAATTTTGAAGTATTGGATTTTGAGTCCCACATCAAATACTGGCTGTGCAACTAGTGCCTATGTCATTTTGGATAATTCCATTCAAGAAGCTTTTGCCTGTGTGTTTTTTAAAAATTGATCCCCAGATACTTTATACATTTTGTAGTTATTCAGAATTGTTTTTTTTTTTTTTGCTATTGTCTCTTAGTTGTGACCATTATATAAAAATGTGGTTGACTTTTGAGATTTATTTTATAATTTTTTATATTATATATATGATTAATTAATTAAAATATATATAATATTTTATATATAGCCTGAAACTTCGCTGAAGCTATTATTGTCTCATTAATATCTTTACTGATATTCTAGGTTTTTTTCCCCAAATATACCATCATATCAGCAAATAGGGAGAGTTTTATCTCTTTTTCATTTGTCTTTATACCAGTAATTTTTTTTCCCTTTTCTTATTGCCATCGCTAGCATTTCCAGAATAATAACAAATAATAGGAGGAACATGGGGAATTCTTGCTTTATTCTCTTATTTATTGAAAAAGATTCTAGTGTGTGCCTAGATCTGTATGTGTGGAATAGAGAGATAAGGTGAAGAACTTACAGGAATATGTGAATTCTTTTTCTGTATTTTATTTTCATTATTTCTGTGTTTCCCCTATGACATGTATAATATGTGCAGGTCCATATGTCCTTGAGCCTTGGCCAGCTATATCTGAAGCCTGAAGGCCTGATTTTCTGTTTCCCCAAAATCAGGTGATTTCAGGAAAACAGAAACCTTCCATTCCAATCTCTCCAGATAGCAAACAACCATTCTCAATGCTCTCTTACTTGTGATAGAATCTCTTGTATAAAAGCTGTGTATCTTTACTACTTCTTTAGCCCTCCTACCATGAGCTTTTTCTTTTCCTTATCTCGTGATAGAATGGCTTCGGATGAGCTTTCTGTTTTCTATTTTGAGTGACTCTGAGTACTCATTTTGAGTAAGGGTCTTCTACATCCCACACATGCATTAAATGCTTGCTTTTGATTTTAGATAGATGTCTTCTACTATATTTTTTAAAAGATCCCCCCATGCCTATATTTTGTAGCGTTTTAATATATATGAATGTTCTGCTTTTATAATCAACTCTCACTCTAGACCTTGACATGCAAAAGGAGGAAGAATAAATTATTTCACCAATTTTGGTGCTCTTTCCACAACTGGTTGACATGTCAAAAAAGGAACATACAATTTGGTCATAAATTGTATTAAGGACTGATATAGAGTTCACATTATCAGACATGATTTTGGTCAGTCCAAGTGATCTGAATTTTCCACCCAAATGAGTTGCATTAAAGTGTTCTTTAACACTGAATCCATTTCAATTTCTGCAAGTATTAAGCCACTCTTTGGGGTTCTGATATATTATAAGCTTATTCTCTCCCTTATTCAACATTACATCCTTCGTTCTCTAAAATATCACCAACTAAGTTAGCATTGATGAGTACCTGTGAGTTAACTAATGTCATTTAGGGGACTTTTAAGCAATGACTTTTCAGAAAAAACCTATTGGGATATATTTGAACAATTGTTTTAATTTATTCTTTTTAATGCCTTAGCCATGTAAATAGAATCTCATTTCTTTATAAAGTTCATTTCCCTGGACATCAATACATTTTATCTTTAATACCAGCAACATCAATAAAAGCTGCCAAAATTATTCATTTCTAATTGGGTGGCTTCTTTCATTGTGACAATGCATACATCATTTTCAAGTTCAAAACAAAGAGATGTCTTTTGTTTTTAGCTTGTCTTTAACCAACATTATCCTAGCGAACCGGATGTTTTTAAGGGGATAGACTTTATGGGTAGACTTTATGACATATATAACAAAAAAACAAAGTCAGAAGCCAGAGTCACTTGAATTAAGTTTCCTTCTTTATTTAAGGATCACCTTACTTTCCATGGAAACACAATCAGCCTCATCTAGAAATGCAATAATAAACTGCCAAGTAACTCAACTCTGTATGACCTTTTGGATTAGAAACTGAGAAGGAATATCATAGACAAAGTAAAAGACTGGGAGAACAGGACCACAAATAAATGACTTTTAAAAGAAGCATTGTGCTTTAGAGTTAGATAAAACCAGGACTCACTTGTGTTTCTCTAAAGGGAGGAGTGGATTTCTTCTCAACCAGGCCACCAGCCTATTTAATTTCCAGGGTAAAACATTACATAAATCTGATTTTTCCACTACTCATTATTAAGTCAATAGGAAACATGGTAAAGGTACAGTCTTCCTATTTTTAGGAAATTTCAATATATCTTTTAGTGTATGGTTCTTTCAGTCTATATTTCACATAATTATTATGAGGAGAATAACTCAGCTAATTTCATTTTCATCTTTTTTTTTTTAGTTCAAATATTGTTAAGATTGGAACTAATAAAGTCTTGGTGTTCCAGGAGCTAAAAACAAAGGAACTCTAAAACAATCTGCTGTGGTCTTCAACTAATTTTAGTTTTGTTTAATTTTTTTTTAATGTCATGGCCTTAGAGAATAAATATGGTAATTGGGAGAAGATGCAGTTTAACTTCTAGAATCAATAGAATATTTTAAGGGCCTAAGAGATCATCCAGAGTGACCCTCTTGATTTACAAAACAATTAACAGATTTATTATGTGCCATGAATTGTGATAAGTACTGGGAATAGAAACTCAATGAAAATAATCCCTACTCTCAAGAATTGACATTCCAATGAGGAGACAAATATAGTATATATAATATGCTCTGGGGTGATTATTTCAACCATTACTTGAATTGATGAGTCAAGTAGACATCATCACATTTGCTCTTATCCTGGGAAGAAAAGGCCAGGATGCAGATGGGAAGAAAGGAAGTTGAAAATGCTCTGGACCTTTCTCTATCCAAACATATAATGGAACACATTTCCTTCCTCTAGATAAAGAAGTTGGGGAATTATGGGTACAAAATTTGGCATATGATACAAATGATGCTGCTGAAAAGAACCCTCAACTCACTTAGCTATCTTGTATTAGGAATGATTGATCCTACTTTTGGGTCAGAAAATGGATTTTTATACGGTGTGTCCCAGAAGTCTTAGTTCAATTTTCAGGTTTAATAACAGGCAGAATGCACTCTGTCCTGCAACCACCTGGATACAAAACTCTCTTAGGGATACAATTAGGTTGGCATATAGATTAGCTCAGTCTAAATAGAAAATCAAGAAAAGGTGTACAGACAAAGATTTTCTGCTTTCTATAAAGCTAGAACATTACTTTGGTGTCCTATGGGGCATTAGGCAAATTAGTACTTGAGTTAACCCAATATTAATCCTCAGGGAAAATAAGTTTCCAGTTCTCTCTGTGTATCTCTCTCTGTGTCTGTGTCTGTTTCTGTCTTTGTCTCTCTCTTTCTGTCTCTATCTCTGTCTGTCGGTGTCTTTCTGTTTCTCTCCCTCTGTCCCTCTCTGTCCCTCCCTCTCTCCTCCTCTCATTCTCTTTCCTTTCCTTCCTCTCTCTGTCTCTCTCTATCTATGTCTCTGTGTCTCTGTCTGTCTGTCTTCATAGAAAATAATTTAATATGGTTTCTGTGTAGCTCTTAAAACAATAAAGCATTTCAGACCATTAAGCATAAATGGAGGTATTCAAGCAAAGATTGAAAAGTCATTCATCAGGTATGTTATAGGGAGATAGGGGAGTGGAATGGAACTCTTACAACTCTGGAATTATTTGACACATTGGAAAATGTGTGGATTTAGTTATCTGTCAAAGATACCTAAATTTCAAAGGGATAAAATGCTATAGATTCAGTATGCTTCAGAAGAAGACCTATTTGGAGAAAGGGTTATTTATTTTTTTAACAACTATTTTGATTCATTTTGTTAGAGCCTGTCTGTCATCCATTTAAGAAATCTGGAGACTAATTGTAGACTATTTCAAAGTCTGATTCTTTTTGTACAGCAAAATAACTGTTTAGACATGTATACATATATTGTATTTAACTTATACTTTAACATATTTAACATGTATTGGTCAACCTGCTATCTAGCGGGATGGGATAGGGGGAAGGAGGGGAAAAGTGGAACAAAAGGTTTTGCAATTGTCAATGCTAAAAAATTACCCATGCATATATCTTGAAAATAAAAAGCTATAATAATAAAAAAAAATAAATCTGGAGACTAGTTAGAAAAGGTGTTTTCATGTTTTAGAATGTGAATTACCAGCTTATGAGAGGACAATAACTTTACCATCCAAAATTTACCAATCCACTTAAAAATTTCCTGAATAAAATTTCTTTTGATATATAAGTAATCTATAAAAATAAGAGCTCATAAATCCAGCAAGAAAAAATAATTAGCAAATTTATGCCAGAATTCTTTCAAAAGATAATTACTGGTTCTCTTTTTAAAAAATCATGTTTTAATCAGTAATAACATATCTGTATATATAAATATATATGACTTTAACATTTGCAGTTATAGATATTTGTAAATATGTATATGTGCATACATATATACAAATATGTATACATACACATATAATTTGTATCTTTCCAACAACAAGGAAAATGTGATTATGAATTCCATTTAGATGAGGAAACTTAGAATATGAAAATAAAGGTGCAATCTGTATGTCTACAAACAATTTTAAGAAATCTAAAACCTGCACTTCCACATATGTGGAAATCCAGAAAAATTGTCATTTATGCATAAGTACTGGGATTCTAATGAATTCTGAAAACTTTATTTCATAAATGAAAATGATTAAAATTACCAGTGAAAGCACAAAGAAGATTCAGTTTAGTTAGGAAAGGAAATAAATATTTATTAAGTACCTTACTATATGAAAAGCACTGTGCTAAGCTCTTTACAAATATTATTTCCTTTGATCCTTCCAACAAACTGAGGCAGGCAGAGATTAAGTGGCTTACCCAGGATAACAGAGCTGGTAATTTCAACTCAAATCGTAACTCCAGGTCCAAAAGTCTATCTACTGCAAAATTGTTCTCTATTGTGAACATTAGTTTTAATCATCATATACACATTCACTTTGCTTCATTATATTTTTGAGATTCTTTTATGAAGTTGTCTAAGTGTATAATTTGTGTGATGAAAGAAAATGTTATGTCTTAGCTGAGAACATCATCAAACTTCATCATAAATATTCTTGTAATAATTTAAAATCTGATTACATTTGAATTCATCAGGATAATACTCAAGAGTGAAAACCAGAGACATGAAAATATTATATAGTTAAAGAATAAACAACCAAATTAATTATATTTAGCCCATAAGATTCATAACAATCAAATGAGCTCAACCAAACTATCTACACAGGAAAAAATTAAGTGGATGAAGAGTGTCTATTGTTCAATCAGTTCAATGGAAAATCTGTAGAACTTATACCTTTGTATGTGAAATATATAAATAGATATACATATATATAAATATGCACGTGTATATGTTTGTGTCTGTGTAGATATCTATATATATAGATATTTATCTGTCTATCTGACAGATATTGCAAAAGACAATGAGTTGGTCCAGAACTAAAAAAGGAAAATAAGTTGCATTAGTTTTGGAAAACTGCAAAATTAAAGACCCTAACCTTCTTCCTAAAACAAGTCTTTTTAAAAACTTTAGTATTTCAAAGATATTATAGGGCTTCAAGTCACAGAATATTATTAAACTAAAGGTAGACATACCCAAAGAATAATGGAGAAACTCATGGGACTTAGTGAACTGCCTGAACTGAGGAATCTCAAGGGAAGCAGTGTATCAGGTATTATTATAGATACGTATGATTAGGAGAGGGAAAAGGGACCATATTTACATACTTACTAGTAAGAATAAGGGATAAATTATATTCTCCACTAATAGGTATGCAATATCCAGAAAAATAAAGGATGATTCCCAACAGCTGGTTGTAGTTCCTGTGGTGGATTACAGCAAGACACAGTCAAGAACTGAAAAAGATATGAATGTGTCCAGAGGATTATCCATATCACAGATCCTTTGGAAGACTGAAATTTTTTTTACAAATAGTCTTGACTTCCAAATAGAGTTCATTCATGTTATTCTGTTTGATTATGCAGAACTATTATGAGCTTTCCCATCAGCCCCTGGTAATCTGCCAACATGCCTGTTCGTCTCTTAGTCAAGCTGCTAATAAGACCAGAAATGGATAAGACGGAAAGGAAAATAAGAATTTCTGATTCAGACTTCTAGGTCTGAAAAGACCTTGGGGATGATCTTGTCCAAACCCTCATCTGCATTCCAGAGGGAAAATTGAGACTCAGAGAGATGCAGTCACTTGGCCAAGGTCACACAGATCACAAATGACAGAGCCTGTTCTTGAAGCTTCCAGTTCATTCATTCTAAGATGATTTTTTTTTTTTTTGAGGATGAAACAGCAGATGGTGAGTCCTATTTTCTGCTACTGATTTTTAAATTTGCAATTCAGCATTTCAATTTTTTTCATACTTAGGCACTCATAGTATATTAATTCATCTTCAAAATAAAAACAAATCCCAGTCACGCTATCCTATACCTTGATACTCAATAGATAACAGACATTCACCTGTGCTGGCTAGGGAGTGGTACGATGCAAATATTAATTCATTACTATTCTAAGAAAAAGTTCTCCAACATGTGAAGAAGCAGCAAGATGATGCAGGGGATTGAAGGCTGGGTTTGAAGTCAAGAATATCTGTGTCCCAATTTTGACTCAGTTACTTATTTCCATTGTGATCTAGAGATAATGGTTACTTAAATTTCTCTCAGGCTCAGTTTATCTGTAAAATGGAGATATAAATGGGACTTACCTCTTGGAAATGCTGCAAAAATCAAATGAGATAATATATGTAAAGCATTTTTAGACCTTCGAGCATTGCATTACTGCTAGATCTTAGAAATGCAAATTAAGACAACTCTGAGGTACCACTACACACCTCTCAGATTGGCTAAAATGACAGGAAAAGATAATGATGAATGTTGGAGGGGATGCGGGAAAACTAGGACACTAATACATTATTGGTAAAGTTGTGATTCTGTGAGATCTGATCCAGCCACTTTGGAGAGTAATTTGGAACTACGCCCAAAGGACTATCAAACTGTGCACACCCTTTGATCCAGCAGCAGTGTCTCTACTGGGTTGTATGCCAAAGAGATCATAAAGGAGAGAAAGGGACCCACATGTGCAAAAATGTTTGTGGCAGCTATTATTGTAATAGCAAGAAACTGGAAACTGAGGGGATGCCCATCAATTGGAGAATGACTGAATAAGTTTTGATATATAAGTGTTATGGAATATTATTGTTCTATAAGAAATGATCAGCAGGATGATTTTAAAGGTCTGGAGAGCTCTACATGAACTGATGCTAAGCGAAGTAAGTGGAACCAGGAGTACATTGTACACAGCAACAGCAAGATTATATGATGATTAATTCTGAGGCACATGGCTCTTTTCAACAATGAGATGATTCAGGCCACTTCCAATGGTCTTGTGATAAAGCGAGCCATCTACACTCACAGAGAGACTGTGGGAACTGAGTGTGGATCACAACATAGTATTTTCATTTTTTGTTATTGTTCATTTGCATTTTATTTTCTTTCTCTTTTTTTTCCTTTTTGATCTCAATTTTCTTATACAGCATAATTGTGGATATGTGGAAATGTTGGAGTCCAACTCCAGTGAATCCCAAAAATGTGAATCTGAATTGAATATCCGAGGCCAGGTGGAAGATATACTTTGCACATGGACTTATTCAATACTGTCCCTCTACAGAAATCAATTAATTAATTGCACATGTGTAACATATATTGGATTACTTGCCCTTTAGGGGAAGGGGGAGGGGGAAGAGACGGGAAAAAATTTGGAACATCAGCTTTTGTAGGAGTGAATTTTGAAAATTATCTGTGCATATGTTTTGAAAATAAAAAGTTTTAATAGTATTTTTTTTTGAAAAATGTTAGCTCGATCATGAGAGATAGTGAAGAGATAAAGTATGAAACCTTCAAATAGGAATTATATAGAGAGACTCTCAACAAGATTCTTAAAGTGCCCTATTTCTGCTGGCAATCTTGTGATATCAAGAGAAAGCAAGAAAGGCTTTTAGCATATAGGTGAATTTATGGGAACAAGAATCACAGAATATGAGCAGGCACAGATGAATTGCTATCTGAATCTCTGAATGAATAGCCACATTGCTGAGATCATGAATCTTATTATTTGAGGCTACACAGTGTTATCAAAAGGAAATCAGAGAGAGCAAGATGTATTGCATAGGGTAGCGGGATAAATGTTAGGTGAGTGTGTAACACAGGACAAAAGTAGACACCAAATGTGCTGTTGAACTCAGAGGATGTTTCCTAAGCTGGCCTGAGAGTTAGATTCATAGCCTTCTGACTCTAAATCAGAAAAAAGAGAAAGAGGGAGATATATTGGCTAGAATGTTGGGGAGATCACAATTTAAATAATAAGGGGGATTGAAGGCAATTCTGCTTTGCCCCAGGAATTAAAATTCTATGTGTGTCTCTGCAGATATTATTTTTCCCCTCAGGAAGACTGACGTCAGGACCTGGAACATCAAAGTATTATAATCCCTCCCAGGAAACAGCCCAGAAAAACAGCTATTCATCCAGACAAAATATGACACCAGAAACACAAGTCCAAAAAAATGACTGGAAGAAGAATGGTCAGAAACCCAGCTAAACTGGGGCTGGGAGGGAGGGCAGGTGCTGAATATTCACTATAGGATAACTCATCCCTTCTTTGGAACGTCCTTTGCAGTAATATGCTTTATGGGGGAAAAATCACTTCAAGAAAAAGCACATAAGAATAAACCCACAGAACACTCCCTGCCCCCACCCCCACCTTCTAATAACTAGTATTTGGCACATGTGGTTTATAATTCAGGAAAGACAGACCAGATGCTGAGTCACTTCTGTCCTTAGGTTTTTCTTCTTTTTTCTTAGATTGCCTCCCCATCAGAGCCCACACTGTCACATCTCCTTTGCTCAAGAGACCTCAGGATCTATTTTGGTCTCTCTCTCTCCTAAACCTTTTTAGACTGGCTTTCGTCTGCAGTTTCATCTGCTGCCCCATTGCCCCTGCTCTAGAGATTTTAAAACAAGCAATAGACCTACATTAATTCTCCAAACAGCTAGGTGAAGGAGGGCTTGTTTTTATGCTCATTGACTTTCAACAGATAAGAAATCTTAGGCACAAAAAGAGCCGATGGATACAGACTCCAAAAAAGGAGTCAGTGGATAGCCCTAAGAAATCAGAATATCTGGTACACTGATTCTTACTCCAGCAGCAAAAGAGAATCCCTTCCTTGATCTTATCCTCCCACTCCCAAACTGTCTTAGTCGTGCATAGGATAGCCAACAAAAAGAGTCAGGCATGAATGGCTGATGATTGATACCTTTTTATTCTTTCTCCTTGGAAGTGGAATTAACATATCCATTGCTGGCAGTTTAACCCAATGGTAACATAATTGATAGGATGTCAAGGCTTAAAAACTAAAGGGGGGAGGGAGGGAGGGAGGGAGAGAGAAAGAAAGGAAGAGGAGAAGAAGAGAAGGAGGAAGAGGAGGCAAAGAAGGAGGAGGAGGAAAAGGAGGAGGAAGAGGAGGAGGAGGAGGAAAAAGAGGAAGAGGAGAGGAGGAGGAGGAGGAAGAAAAGAAGAAGAAGAAGAAGAAGAAGAAGAAGAAGAAGAAGAAGAAGAAGAAGAAGAAGAAGAAGAAGAAAAGAAGAAGAAAAGAAGAAGAAGAAGAAAAGGAAGAAGAAGAAGAAAAGGAAGAAGAAGAAGAAGAAGAAGAAGAAAAGGAAGAAGAAGAAGAGGAAGAAGAAGAGAAGGAAGAAGAAGAGAAGGAAGAAGAAGAAGAAGAGGAAAAAGAAAAAGGAAAAAGAAGAACAAGAAGAAGAAGAAAAGAAAAGAAGAAAAGGAAGAAGAAGAAAAGAAGAAAAGGAAGAAGAAGAAGAAAAGGAAGAACAAGAAGAAGAAGAAGAAGAAGCAGCAGCAGCAGCAGCAGGGACACAGACAAGGCAGAGACAGTGTTCAAGAGTCAGGGGACTTAAATTCACATCCTACCTTGGGTACTTTCTGCCTAAATGACCTTATCTAAGTCACTTAACTTCTCTACACCTCACTTTCCTTTCTATGTCAGACAAATTAGATGACCTCTGAAGTTCTTTACAACTGTAAAATTTTTAATAAGGTTTTTTTCCCCCTAAACTCAAAATGAAACTTTTTTATCCCAGCATTTCCAGTTTTCTTTTCACATAGCCATTGTTCAGTATTTCTCTTATGTGTCACTTAGCTCTCATTTTCCAGACCATCAGCATTCCTTGGAAATGCTTTATCATCTCTCAGATGAGGGAAAATAAAGTCATTTTTGGAAAAGAAATTTTCCAGAGATGATACCATTTCCCTTGCTACTTCTCCCCTTATTTTGTCACCTTGCCCAAATGCTTTCTTTTCCTCTTCTGTACTTAGCCTTTTGCAATGATCCAGACAGACAAGGTATTTCTGGCATTCAGTTTGCTTCTCAAATAATTTAGAATGACATAAACTATAACTAGGAGTTATTCTGGAGTGGCTGAAAAATTTTAAACATTGTCAGAAGACATTTATATACCATATATCCATATACTATGTTAAATGTTTAATGTATGCTATGTTATGTATACAATACATATCACATATACATATACATATACTATATTAAAAGAATTGTGCTAGACCTGGAGAGTTACAAAAGTAAATACAATAGTTCCTGACCTCAAGGAACTTAAAGTCTAGAAGGGGATAAAACCCATATTTACAAATAATGATTATATAGATGTTAATGATAAGTAGAAAGAACGGCTTTGTTCTCCCAATTAACAAAAATCTATTTTCTGACTCTCCTACCTTCTCTATTTACTGAGAGGTGGGGAGGGAATAAAATCCTTGTTATAAACATGCATAGTCAAGCAAGACAAATCCTCACATTGGCCAAATCCAAAAATAACTTGTCTCAATCTGTATTCTCTTAGTCTATCATCTCTGTCAGCAAAGGAGGAGCATGTTTCATCTTGAGTTCTCTGGAATCGTGGTTAGTGGTTATGTTGATCAGTGTTCTTACATCTTTCAAAATTATTTGTCTTTACAATGTTGTTATTCCATAAATTGTTCTCTTGGCTCTATTTATTTCACTCTGCATCACTTCATAAAGAGATCTGAGATGGAAGAGATCATCTTTACCTGGGAGATTCAAGGATGGCAGTTCTAAAACTGAGCCATGAAAGATAGTTAGGAAAGGGGATGTGTGGAGATACATTTCAGGGATGGGGGCACTCTGAGGAAATACAGACAGAAAAAGGTAGAATAAACTCATGCAACATGAAAAATAAAGTGAGAAAAGTGTACATTGCAGTTAAATTGTTCAGAACTTGATTCCATGGTAAAGGATTTTATTTAGGAAACAATGGAGAGTCACTGCATTTTCCATATTGCCTTACCCAATCCTAGGAATTTGGTCAAGATTCATCAAGGGCTACTGATGAACAGGTTCCAATGGACTTGCTAATGTTAGAAGAGATATGTAGCAGAAAAATCCCCATAAGTGAGGTGGGCAGAATCTTCCTGGTAACCAGCCAGAACTAGTAAATGAAAAGAAGGATCATGGAGTTGAGGAGCCAGAGGTGGTAAGGGATGTCCAAGTTAAAAGCAAAAAAAAAAAAAAAAAATTTTTTTTTTAAAGAATCACAGTCAAATCTGATGGGTTTAATACAGTAAGAAACAATGCTCAGAATTAGCAACACATTGGTACATATAACAGAGTTCTTTCAATTGCTCTATAGGCAGACATTTATTAAGCACTGTGCTTTAGGAGAATTACTTTATAAATTATTTTATAGGTATTTTTATACCTGGCCTCTGTAGTTAGCCCAGTTACCCAACTTCCTCTGAACATCATTATTACCTACAGTAATAGCTATTGAAAAATTCTGAGTAGGAGAATGGCATGATGGGAGGAGATATATTTAGAAAGATTAATCTGGCAATAAGTGTAGAATAGATGAAACTGGTGAGAAACCAGGAGGGAGATGAGTTAGAAGGCTACTAAATAAGTAGTAATGAAGATCCTGGCAAAGGTTGTGGTTGTCAATCCTTTTTTCTCTAAGACCATGATATCAGAGAGCTGATGAGATGATATGCAGGTGAATTGGATTTGGGTGAGAGAGAGCTGTGCCCGTTTACCAACATCATTTTCTCCTCCAGAGCCATCTGGGTCCAGCAGCCAGATATAGATCAGGATGATAGAGATAGCCCTGGACACAAAGGGAGATCTTGGCCTTTTTAAGCTAGATTAAAGATAGTTAGTTAATAAAGATAGTGTCAGTGGGAACAGTAGGGAACAAAGTCACTCTTTGATCCAGAACAAGATAGAAAAAAATCTATATTTTGCATATTCACTAAATAAGATCCTTTTGAGAACCTTAAAGATAACTTGTGTATCAAGTTGCATTTTGATTTTTTTTTTTTTTTTTTTTTTTGGTGAGGGGCTATACCTGTTTATGTGGGTATATATAGAACACAAGCTGGCTGTGTCTGGGTATGTTGGCACATCAACCCTTTTCTTCATTTTTTCCCTTGGTTCTAGAGAAAGGAAAGTTTAGTACCTTAAGTTCACAATTGGTTAAGATTGGTTGAGAAGGAAACTAGAATTGGAAGGATGCACAAATGAATTGGATCCAGGGAGACCAGAAGGACAAATCTGCTAATCAGTTTGGGTGAGTTCTAAAAAAAATGTATTATTCTTCTCTGGGGCCTAGAGAGAAGCCCAATGCTATGGGATTGTGAGATATGGTAGGACTAGACAATTTAAGTTAAGGGTTAGGTTGGAAATTTTACTTAGTCTAGTACTGAGTAGGTTTCTTCTATATGCATTTTTAAGTTCTTTAGCCAATTGGACTATTTTCAAATTTCTATTTATAAATAAACTCTGGAAAAAGTATTCTTATGATCTGGAATTTTTGGAGACAAAGAGTAGATGGGAAAGAGGAAGTGAGTGCTTAAGTGTAGGAAACCAAGGAATGGTGGCTATAGCTAAAGGAGAGTATGAGAATGAGGACAAATAAATTAGAAATCAAGTCCAGTAGATCTCAGAACTCAAATTCAACCCAGGGCTCAGGAAAGGTCAAGGGATTTGAGGCTTTAAGATAGGGTTCAGAGATTAGTGAAGTATATGAAATAAAAGGAGATGGCCCTGAAGTCTTGAGCAATCTTAAAATAATAAATTTGAACTCAGCTCCTTCTGGTGCTTTACTCACTGTACAACTTCATTGCTTCAGAGATAGGATTTGAATTCAGAGCCTCTAACTTCATAGTGAGCATTCTTCCCAAAGCTCCATTCTGACTCCCTTTCACACCATCACCTAGACAAGGAGCTGATACAGTGGGAAGTTATCTTTAGATACCTTCACAAGCCTGTTGTAGGAATGCTTTCATATTAAAAGATCTATTATTTGGGCTACTTGCCATTTTTGCTTTGAGTGTGGAATTAATTCAAATTTTTTTTGCCTTCAAAAAAATCACATTTCCAGGTAACCATGGTTTTTTTGGTCTTCAACCCACTCACAGAAATTCCTGTCAAATCAAATCTTGGCTAAATAATACACATCTCTTGGTCCACTTTGCATAGAAGTCAAAATACATCTTATTCTTTCTAAGCTCTAGTTACAATGCAAATTCTAGTGCCATAGGAAGGTGGCAGAGAAAATGCCAACCTTTTCTTCATTTTGGAATAATTGGAAAGCTCAAAAACTGTTTCAGGAATGACAAAAGAATGAGTTCCTTGATATTTAAGAAATAAAGACTAACAAATTGTCAAGCACATGGGAAATATTTACCTCAAGACACTAGGACTTAAACTCTGTAGCCCATTGTTCACTGTTTTCTTTCTGTACTACACAAGGAAAGCAAGGGTAGCAAGGATGACTCATGTTTCATGGCCTCTCCCATTTCTAAGCCATTAATTTTATCAGTGATTCTCTGAGGCAAGAAACCTCTGAAGGCTGGCATAGCACTTCTCTAAGGTGGTCTGAGTAAACAGAAGGCTAATTTGGACTGGCCTGCAGGAATGGATATTTTGTTATTTGTCCAAACTAATTTGCTCATATTGATCCCCCAAAGCTTTCTTTTTACTTATCTTTTCATGTTTTATTTAGTTCATTTTCAGACTCCTCTACCTATAATATCCTCCTCATCTGTCTATCTCTACCTCCCTCCAAATACTGCCCACCCTTAAGGACACAATTCCACTTAGACCCTCCTTGGTCAAGACTTTCCTGGCTAATCCAAAGTGTAGGATTGTCTTTCTCATCTGAATTCCTATAGCAAATAATTGTCCATAAGGATTCCCAGATTTGTAGTTTTAAAGTCAAAAGCAGTTTTTATTATTAAAATATTTTATTTATTTAAAAATATTTCCCAATTATATTTTAAAAGATTTCTAATATTCATTTTTTAAACTTTCAGCTTCAAAATTCTCTTCCTCTCCCCCACTTTGAGAAGACAATATGTTATTAATTGTGCATGTGAAGTCATGCAAAACATTTCCATATTAACCATCTCACAAAAGAAAATACATATGCAAGCAAGAAAAATAAAGAAAATTTTAAAACATATGCTTCATTCTGTATTTAGAGTCCATTAATTCTCTCTCAGAAGATAGACAATATTATTTTTCATGGTTCCTTTGGAATTATCTTGGATCATTGTCTTGATGAGAGTGGCTAAATCTCATATCTGATCATCTTTTCTTTACCTGATTTTGAGTGCAGTGTTCTCCTGATTCTTCTCACTTCAATTTACACAGAAGCTTTCTTAAAGGTTGTGTAGTCAAATAACTTCATTTTAAAGAGCAGGTAATATTTTTGTTTTTCTTCCCGGGTTATTTTGCCTTCTGAATCCAATTCTCCCTGTGCAACAAGAGAACTGTTTGGCTCTGCATACATATATTGTATCTAGGAAATACTGCAACATATTTAACATGTAAAGGACTGCTTGCCACCTGGGGGAGGGGGTGGAGGGAGAGAGGGGAAAAATCGGAACAGAAGTGAGTGCAAGGGATAATGTTGTAAAAAAATTACCCTAGCATGGGTTCTGTCAATAAAAAGTTATTATAAAAAAATAAAATAAAATAAAGAGCAGGCAATTAGGTGGCCTGAGTTTGAATTCTACTTCAGATAATTGTTAGCTGTATGACCTCAGTCACCTTGACCCTCTGTCTGTTTCCTTATCTATAAAAATAAGGCAGTTGAACTTGATGGGCCCTTTTAGCTCCAAATCTATTTGCTCAAATTCACACAATGAGAAAGCAGACACTAAAACCAAAATCTCCAGAGGCTTGGTTTTGACTCGATGTACAACTTTACATTTAACAGCTAAGTTTTACCTTTTGATATTGGCTTTATCCCGCCTCCAAATAGCAGCCCTGAGTGAAACAAAGTTGGCAAATGAAGGTCAGTTTACTGAAGTTGGAACTAAGTACATATTTTTCTGGAGTGGCTAAAATGAAAGGGAACACTGAAGCTGGTATAGGTTTTGCAATCAAAACTAATCTAGTAAACAAGCTCATATGTCTTCCAAAAGGAGTGGACAGACTTATGACAATGTGATTGCCACTTTCAGGAAAATGCCATGCTACCGTCATCAGTACTTGTGCTCCCACTGCAGTCTTTTGTTTTATTTTGACATTTTTATTGTAATTTAAATTTTTCAGTTGCTTCTGTTTTGTCTTTCCCAACTACATTGTAATCTCCTTGAGAATAGGCACTATCCCATATACTCCATTACATTACTCACTGTGCTAGTGTCTCTGCTGCTGGACACAGCCATGGAAATCAGTTGAAAGACCCTGAGGTTTCTCTGTTGGTCTCAGTAGGCTTTAGACTCTTATGTCCTAATTTACATCTACAAGGTTTAATGTGTGTATGTGTGGCTAGGAGTAAACTGGAGATTCCAATGGGAATACCTATTATAATCTCATCTCTGTGTTTTTCAGATACAGGATTATAGCACCATGAATTTAGGGTTGAAATTAAGAAGTCATTAAATGTAACTCCCTTATTTTAAGAGGAAGAAACCAAGACATGGAAAGGATATGGCTTTGTTCAGATTCATATAAGTGTCTGAGGTGGCATTTGAACCCAGGCTTTTACAATTTTGTATCCAGTGACCTAAATGGCATATTTTGTTGCTTTCAAAAAACAATTGTGCACTTTCAAACAAATCAGATCCACATGCTCAATCAAATTACAAGAACGAATACCCATTAGGTTTTAAGTCCAGTGCTTACTACTGGAGTAACTGTACTTAGGAATCATTCTCACTTTTCTTTAAGCAAATTTTGGGTCTCTAACTTTAGTAATTAAAAAAAAAAAACTTTCACATTTTTGATAATTCATGAAAAACAACTATGAAGCTGATTGAAGCCAACCAAGCCAGTAAACATGGCATCCTTTTCTATTTTTTAAAACAAAACAAAACAAAAAAACACATTGGACTGTGGGAATGTTTTCATCAACTCTCCCACTGTTAATTGCTAGACACATAATGCTTGGAGGTCCATTAAGCAGAAGCAAATTCTTGGAAAAGAAAATACCCAGGAACCATTGGAAATTAGAGCTAGGGAGTATCTTAAATACCTCCCATCACAGAATCATATCTAATCCACCCCACATCTGAAAAAAAATTATCCCCTTTATAGCAATTTTTACAAGTGGTTTTCTAGCCTTTGCTCAGTTGACAGAGAACCCACTATCTCTTGAAACAGCTATCCTACTTTTGGACCATCCCAATTGTTAGGAAGTTCTGTCAAAACAGAGTTAACATCAGTCTTACAACACTCTGGCAATTTATGCCCATAGAATTTATAAATCCAACCTCTTATTTACAGAGATGGAAACTGAGGCTTAGAAAGGTTAAGTGCCTTTCCTAAGAATCAACAGCAGCTTGCCAAAACCTCTGATCTTGATTCTTATGCTTACACAATATAGACTTCCTTTAAAAAAAAAAAAAGAAAAGAAAAGAAAAAGTGGGGATAACTGCTTATTTTCCTTTGACCTTGATTCTGCACTGCATCATCTGAAATATTCATAAACTAGATTGTCTTTGATCTTGTAAAAATGGACTCTGTAAGTCTTTAACATAAAGAAATGTCAGGTCTGCC
The DNA here is from genome assembly GCF_016432865.1 of Antechinus flavipes. NCBI lineage: Eukaryota > Metazoa > Chordata > Mammalia > Dasyuromorphia > Dasyuridae > Antechinus > Antechinus flavipes. The sequence continues at coordinate 59,777,993 of NC_067400.1, forward strand.
ACATCCAACTCTAAGAGAAAAAAAAAAGAAAGCAAATAAACAAACTAGGTGGCCAATTTACATAAGGTAGCAATAACTTGGGCAAATGTCATTTGTAATTATGTTTCTTGAGGTCTCAGTGATTTTGGCAGCCTTGCACAGAAATCCCTTCTAACAAGATTAAAAGGACTGAAATACCTCGCTAAGGTATAGCCCCAAAGTGAATGGTTTTCTTAGCATTAGATAAGATTGCCTTCTATATCTCATTTTTAATCAATGTCATGAAATTATGAACAGATCTCATCAAACAGCATACTCTTCAAGGCCAAATGGACTGGATCTAGAGCTAGTAATACTAGATTCTAACCCCACTTCTGTCACTTATCAGCTGCATGAACTTGGACAAATAATTAAACATCTCTGTAATACAGCAATTTCTTCAACTGTAAAACAAGCAACCAATTAATCTTATATAATCTCTAAGATCCATTTCAGCTTCAGGTTTTTCTACTATGTTGAAAGGAAATCAACTTTATGAAATCAAGTTTCAAACTGGGGCACAGATGACTTATTCAAGAGCACATGGCCTGGCAAAGCTAAACAAATTCAGGTCTCCTGACTTTCAGTCACTACTACCCAGTTGATTTGGTCTGACAAATGAGGGTTTTCTAAGAGTAGCACACCCTTTGGTAAGAATAAGGATTCTGTAAGAGTAGCACATCTTCCTTCCACTTTGATTTGGGGAGAGAAAGTTTCGTTATAAATATAGTAGCATTATAGGAATGGGTACTCATGTCCTACAGACACTGCTATAGTAAGCATGTTACTATTTCAGGTATAGAGTCTTCTAACACTATTTCTAGGATTTCTGTCATGTTAGATGAGCTGTGTAACAATGTAACTTAGATTCTAGTTCTGGAGAAGGTAGGTGACACAATGAATAGAGCACTGGTCTTGAAGTCAGAGATGACTGAAAAAAGGCACTGGGAAATAAAAAGAGTCAAAAGACAGTCCCTTCGAAGCAACAAACTGGGAAAACATTTTCACAGTTAAAGGTTCTGATAAAGGCTTCATTTCCAAAAATATATAGAGAATTGACTCTAATTTATAAGAAATCAAGCCATTCTCCAATTGGATAAATGGTCAAAGGATATGAACAGATAATTTTCAGATGATGAAATTGAAACTATTTCCATGCATATGAAAGAGTGTTCCAAATCACTACTGATCAGAGAAATGCAAATTAAGACAATTCTGAGACACCACTACACATCTGTCAGATTGGCTAAGATGACAGGAAACAATAATGATGAATATTGGAGGGGATGTGGGAAAACTGGGACACTGATGCATTGTTGGTGGAGTTGTGAACGAATCCAACCATTCTGGAGAGCAATCTGGAATTATGACCAAAAAGTTATCAAACTGTGCATACCCTTTGATTCAGCAGTGTTTCTACTGGGGTTATATCCCAAAGAAATACTAAAGAAAGGAAAGAGACCTGTATGTGCCAAAATGTTTGTGGCAGCCCTGTTTGTAGTGGCTAGAAACTGGAAAATGAATGGATGCCCATTAATGGGAGAATGGCTGGGTAAATTATGGTATATGAATGTTATGGAATATTATTGTTCTGTAAGAAATGACCAGCAGGATGAATACAGAGAGGCTTGGAGAGACTTACATGAACTGATGCTAAGTGAAATGAGCAGAACCAGGAGATCCTTATATACTTCAACAACAATACTGTATGAAGATGTATTCTGATGGAAGTGGATTTCTTTGACAAAGAGACCTAACTCAGTTTCAATTGATCAATGATGTTCAGAAGCAGCTACACCCAAAGAAAGAACACTGGGAAATGAATGCAAACTGTTTGCATTTTTGTTTTTCTTCCCGGGTTATTTCTACCTTCTGAATCCAATTCTCCCTGTGCAACAAGAGATCTGTTCGGTTCTGCACACATATATTGTATCTAGGATATACTGCGACATATTTAACATATATAGGACTGCTTGCCATCTAGGAGGAGGGGTGGAGGGAGGGAAGGGAAAAATCAGAACAGAAGTGAGTGCAAGGGATAATGTTGTAAAAAATTACCCTGGAATGGGTTCTGTCAATAAAAAGTTATTATAAAAAAAAAATTAAAATAAATTTTAAAAAATATTCAGAAACAAGGGGGAAAAAAAGACAGTCCCTTCCTCAATTCACCACTTAAAAAAGAAAAATTAATGAGATTTTCAGTATTACTCCATCCACAAGGTATAAAAATGGCTTCCTCCTCTCCCCCAAGTTATATTCTATTGATTTCACCTAGTTATCCTTATACAAACATACAGTCTCCTTTATTAGAAGGAAAGGTCTTTGAGGGCCCTCTTTAGGAACAAATAAGTATGAGAAAGACCAATAAATCATTGATTTAAAAAAATCAAATAACCATATTTGCTATGTTCTGAAAAATGTATTTATCATTCTCTACTTGTTATCTACTATCTTTTTGTTGATAAATGAGAGGCAAACTTCACTACATTTGGTCAGTGGTCTAATCAGATTTCTAAAGTAATTCTGCATTGTTTTCCTTTACACTATTATAGTCATAATACAATTCTTTTTCCTGATTCTGTTTAATTCTGTATCAATTTACCTAAGTCTTTTTAAATTTCTCTGAATTCTTTATATGCATCATCCCTCCCCAGTGTATTCCCCTAATCCCAGAGAGCAATATTTTACAACAAAGAATAAAAAAAAGGGGGTGGGGGAACAATTCAGCAAAGCTAATCAACATTCATCAATAAAGTCTTGCTGATATTCCACATCTGTACTCTGCCATTTTTGCAGAGAAGAAAATATTTTCTTCAGTTTCTTCTTTGGAGCCATATTTGGCTGTCATTAATACAAGTCATTTGTTTTCTTTTCTTTTCTTTTTTCATTTTTGGGTTTTTTATTTGTTTTGTTTTTTGTTTATAATGCTATAGTCAATGTACATTTTGTTATACTTATGTCACTTGACATCAGTTCATAAAAGCAAATCTTCCATGCTTCTCTATATTCACTCTATTCATTTCTTACACCAAAGCAATATTTCTTTATGATGATAACAGGGTCCACTTCAGAGAGCATGAGTGTATGGTGAGTCAGTTTTTAGAAATTCATGATGAAATGGAATAGAGGGACCCAAATCTCTCCATCAAACTGTGTTCAGGTATTCTCTATTTCCCACTTACTGGGTGGTGAAGAAAAGCCTTTTGATTGGTTGTAGAGATGGAACTGAATGTACTCTGCTTTATACTATTGTTTTTCACCAAGAGGTCCTCAGCACTTTGTACTTATCATTCCAGTGAATCCAGGAAGAGAAATTCCTTTGAATGATTAGTGACTTTTATATGTGCACTCAGCTTCAAAGGTCTAAGATCTTTTATTGGCCAGAACCCAGTTTCAGATTAATGTAACAACTTGTTTAATCAATCCCCAGTTGATGAATACCCACTTTTCTTCCAGTTCTTCAACATTACAAAAAACATTTGTATAAATATTTTTGTCTATATGGGACCTTTTCCTTTGACATCATTGAAGTACATGAGTAGCAGTGAATATTTCTGGGTCAAAAGGTATGTATGGCTTAATGACTCAGTGTGATACAAAGTATGTCATACAAAGTCTTTTAGGTCTTCCAGCTGAATACATTTGCATATGAAAAGTCCACTAATACCCTGCTGAGTAGGTTGGAATAAATTTTGATTTTGCCTCCTGGGGTTGGCTTTTTTTAATGACTTTTCCTCACTCACACTTCTACTGGGGAGAAAGAAGCGATTGGGGGTTTAAAGACTGGAGAACCCTGAACCCTAAAGCCGTTTGGTGGTTATTGGACAAATAACCATTACCTTTGTTGGAGTCTAGTTTTCAGATACTAAAATTAGGAGGCAATGCATAGGGATCAAAATCTCTAAACCAGTGAAAGGGGTTCCTAAAAAATACTGAGAGAATCATGCTCTTCGTTCTGAAGAAAATTGGTGACTGTAGCTGAAAATCTGTTTAGCAGATAAGAGACTTCAATGACTAAAAAATCTAGGGAATAAAACTAGAAAACCCAAGGGGAGTCATTTTGCTGGTTCCAAGCAAGATTTTCTGTTTTCTCTGAAGGGAAATTCCCTGCTTCTGGGATTAAAGCTAAAAGAACATGACAACCACTCACTTCTTGTGCTTGGATTTTGGTTGAGTCAGAAGCTGGAGGTCCAGAATCAGTGTCCAATCATGTAATCCAATGGAGACAACAAGACTAAAGAAAGTGGGCCTGATGGAAGCGGCTTAATGATGTCACTTGAATTCATGAGCAATCTTGTAAAATCTTAGATGTAAGTTGACCCTCCACATATATGTCTTAGCCACATGATTTCCCAATGTTTATACCCTTGGCCACATGTGCTCCCTACATGTGTGTTTCTCTGTGGTAAACTGGCTGTATATTCCTTGTGTGTTCACAAATTTCTCACATATGGCCCTCTACTGATAGTATGTGAGTTTAGAGGGCAAATGTTTTATAACTTCTTTTAAAAAAAAACCAAAACTATGCTGATTCACTAATTGCCTTTGATTTGAACCAATCAATATATATATATTGAACCAATATATATATAACACTAAAGAAAAACACATTGGTATAAGTTCAAAGGTATGATTTTAGGGTTACAGACATATAGAATACCTTGAATCTTAAAGTAATCTTTGTCAACAGGTCTCCCTGAGAGTTGAGGTAGAATTCTTCAGACTGCATTTAGCATAATTCCAAATAGTTTTCTAGAATTATTGAATCATTTCAAACTCCATGAAGAGGGCAATAGTAATATGGTGCAGCTTTTAGGGAGGATACAGCAATAACTTCTAAGTCTTTGGGAATGATCTACTTAAAAATAATATACTTCTATCTAACCAGGATGCTAAGATGACAAATATTGCTGGTTGTCAGATTAAATCCTGTTGGTCTGTGATATTGAGCTTTCTGAAACTAATGAGCAACAATAATGAGATGCTTGAAATTAATGCAGATGCAGAACAAAATTGTGTGCCTGCCACTTGACTTAGTTTCAGGCCTAAAAACACACTTCTGGAAGGTTTCTTCCTCATGAGTTCTGCCTGGAGAATTAGGGGTACTGCATCTGCATACAAAATCAAAATCAGACTACTCTTGAGCTCTACCTCTAAGCTATAACATTAGCATATCATGACATAAAGCACCTGGTCCCTCTTACTTTTTCCCTATAAAATTTATCTTTTTGCTCCTGGTTCTTTGCTAATTTCTTTTGGAATTTAGCCCACTTTAATTGGCATTACAATTGTAATAAACTTTGCCCTTTAACTTGGAGATGGGTCCGAGCCTGCATATTCAGAACCCCAACATTTTTGGGATCCCTTTGAACCTTAACAGTAGGGAACCTTTCCCAGTAAGATCTGGAGTGAAGCAAGGTTGCCCACTATCACCATTATTATTTAATATCGTATTAGAAACACTAGCCTCGGCAATAAGAGTCGAGAAAGATATTAAAGGAATTAGAGTAGGCAATGAGGAAACCAAACTATCACTCTTTGCAGATGATATGATGGTATACCTAGAGAACCCCAGAGATTCTACCAAAAAGCTATTGGAAATAATTCATAATTTTAGCAAAGTAGCTGGCTACAAAATAAATCCCCATAAATCCTCAGCATTTTTATACATCACCAACAAAACCCAACAGCAAGAGATACAAAGAGAAATTCCATTCAGAATAACTGTTGATACCATAAAATATTTGGGAATCTATCTACCAAAGGAAAGTCAGGAATTATATGAGCAAAATTATAAAAAAGTCTCCACACAAATAAAGTCAGACTTAAATAATTGGAAAAATATTAAGTGCTCTTGGATCGGCCGAGCGAACATAATAAAGATGACAATACTCCCTAAACTAATCTATTTATTTAGTGTTATACCAATCAGACTTCCAAGAAAATATTTTAATGATCTAGAAAAAATAACAACAAAATTCATATGGAACAATAAAAAGTCGAGAATCTCAAGGGAATTAATGAAAAAAAAAAATCAAATGAAGGTGGCCTAGCTGTACCTGATCTAAAATTATATTATAAAGCAGCAGTCACCAAAACCATTTGGTATTGGCTAAGAAATAGATTAGTGGATCAGTGGAAAAGGTTAGGTTCACAAGACAGAATAGTCAACTATAGCAATCTAGTGTTTGACAAACCCAAAGCCCCTAACTTCTGGGAAAAAAATTCATTATTTGATAAAAACTGCTGGGATAATTGGAAATTAGTATGGCAGAAATTAGGCATGGACTCACACTTAACACCATATACCAAGATAAGATCAAAATGGGTCCATGACCTAGGTGTAAAGAACGAGATTATAAATAAATTAGAGGAACATAGAATAGTTTATCTCTCAGACTTGTGGAGGAGAAAGAAATTTGTGACCAAAGATGAACTAGAGACCATTACTGATCACAAAATAGAAAATTTTGATTACATCAAATTAAAAAGCCTTTGTACAAACAAAACTAATGCAAACAAGATTAGAAGGGAAGCAACAAACTGGGAAAACATCTTCACAGTTAAAGGTTCTGATAAAGGCCTCATTTCCAAAATATATAGAGAACTGACTCAAATTTATAAGAAATCAAGCCATTCTCCATTTGATAAATGGTCAAAGGATATGAACAGACAATTTTCAGAGGATGAAATTGAAACTATTACCACTCATATGAAAGAGTGTTCCAAATCATTATTGATCAGAGAAATGCAAATTAAGACAACTCTGAGATACCACTACACACCTGTCAGATTGGCTAAGATGACAGGAAAAAATAATGATGAATGTTGGAGGGGATGTGGGAAAACTGGGACACTAATGCATTGTTGGTGGAGTTGTGAACGAATCCAACCATTCTGGAGAGCAATCTGGAATTATGCCAAAAAATTATCAAATTGTGCATACCCTTTGATCCAGCAGTGTTTCTATTGGGCTTATATCCCAAAGAAATACTAAAGAAGGGAAAGGGACCTGTATGTGCCAAAATGTTTGTAGCAGCCCTATTTGTAGTGGCTAGAAACTGGAAAATGAATGGATGTCCATCAATTGGAGAATGGCTGGGTAAATTGTGGTATATGAATGTTATGGAATATTATTGTTCTGTAAGAAATGACCAGCAGGATGAATACAGAGAGGACTGGCGAGATTTACATGAACTGATGCTGAGTGAAATGAGCAGAACCAGGAGATCATTATACACTTCGACAATGATATTGTATGAGGACATATTTTGATGGAAATGGATTTCTTTGACAAAGAGACCTAACTGAGTTTCAATTGATAAATGACGGACAAAAGCAGCTACACCCAAAGAAAGAACACTGGGAAACGAATGTGAACTATCTGCATTTTTGTTTTTCTTCCCGGGTTATTTATACCTTCTGAATCCAATTCTCCCTATGCAACAAGAGAACTGTTCGGTTCTGCAAACATATATTGTATCTAGGATATACTGCAACATATCCAACATATAAAGGACTGCTTGCCATCTAGGGGAGGGGGTGGAGGGAGGGAGGGGAAAAAAATTGGAACAGAAATGAGTGCAAAGGATAATGTTGTAAAAAAAAAAAAATTACCCTGGCATGGATTCTGTCAATATAAAGTAATTATTAAATAAAAATTAAAAAAAAAAAAAAAGAACCTTAACAGTAGTGTACCTGCCATCCCACAGTGTCATTTTTTTCTTTTGTCATGTTTGTCAAACTGATGAATATGAGGTGAAACCTTGGTTATTTTAATTTATATTTCTCTTAGTCATGTGAACAACAAAATGGCAGATTAAATATATTCTCTAACAACAATCTCTCAAACTTAACCAAAACAAAAGTTACATATCAAAGATAAAACAACATTAGCTCTTTCCAAAGTCTAGAACACCAAGAATCATAAAGCAGTAGAAAACTGACTCTTACTGACCAAGTTCACTGAATAACCATGCCCTTACGCCTAAGCTACCAAACAGAGAAGATATACTGGCAGACCAAAGGAAAAGATATAGGGTCATCAAAATCCACCCCTATGTCCTGTCCCCCTCCCTCTTTCCAGAACCACAGAGACCTTGACTTTAAACTGCAAAAAAATTTTTGGTCCTTGAGTGCTAGCTTGGCCACAGCCCTATAGGAATAAGAGCCTGCTGGGGGGCTGCAACCCAGAAATATCAGCACTACAAAGCTCTAAATTATCAGTTACAGGGAAATTAAGTTCTAAGATGCCAGTACTGGGCCGTAGAACTAAGGAAGAGAGGAGACAGAATTGGTCACTAGGATATGACCCCATTTGTGTGGGTGACTGAGTGGGAATGCTGAACAGCACTCCACAAAGCTGAGGAAAAGAGCACAGCATCCAACTGGGGCAAACTCTGACCTGCCAAAATTACTTGGGGCAGACATCTAAGTTGGTGAACCATGAATTACCCAGTGTACGAGAAGACCTTTAAGATCCAGCCCCCAAAGAAACCACAGTCAGAGGGGAGGGAGTCAGGAAGTGAATGACAAGGAAAATAAGAAGAGGTAAAAAAAAACTTAAAAGCCCTTTTGGAAAGAAGAAATCTCAAAGAGCTCAAAGATAAATCAATAGGAAAAACATTAACAGAAGGAAATAAAGCTTCCATAAGGGGGTGTCTGGGTGGTGCAGTGAATAGAGTGCTGGGTCTAGAATCAAGAAGACTGATCTTCCTGAGGTCAAATCTGGCTTCAGATATTTAATAACTGTCTGACCCTGGGTATGTCACTTCATCCTGTTTGTTTATAGATCAGTTCCTGATCTGTCACATGAGTTGGAGAAAGAACTGGCAAATAATCCTAGTATCTTTGCCAAGAAGACTCCAAATGTGTCATGAAGAATTAGACACCACTGAAATGACTGAATAACAACAAAATCTAACTAATGAATTGAGGAATCTATGAATAAATACTGTAAAATGAAGGGAAATGATCTGATACTTGATGAGAAAGATGACCCTGGCAATTTGAACAAATAAAACCACAATACCCTATTCCTGAATGCTTCAAAAGAGAAATGAGGGGCAAATGGAAGACACAGTGGATAAAGAGCTATACCTGGAATCAGGAAGACCTGAGTTCAAACATGGCCTCAGATACTTTATAGCTGTGTGACCTAGGCAAGTCACTTAACTTCTGTTTGTTTTCCTTCTTAATCTGTAAAATGGGAATAGTAATAACATATACTTCCAGGGTTTTTGTGAGGTTCAAGTGAAGTAACAACTATAAAGTGCTCAGAATGTAAGTTATCTTATTTTTTTTTTTAAAAGAGAGAGAGAGACAGCAATACAGTGATCCAAGACAATTCCAAAAGATTTGGGATGGAAAATGCCATCTTGCATCCAAAGAAAGAACTATGGAGACCGATATGAAGATCATAGCATACTATTTTCACTTTTTTGGTTGTTGTTGTTGTTTTTTCTTTCTTGTGTTTTTTCCCCTTTTGGTCTGATTTTTCTAGTATAACATGACAAATATGGAAATATGTTTGAAATGATTATACATGTATAACCTATTTCAGATTCCTTGCTGTCTTAGGGAGGGGGGAGATAAGAAAGGGGAGAAATTTGGAACTCAAAATTTTACAAAAATAAATGTTGAAAACTATCTTTACTTGTCATTGGAAAAAATATAATAATATTAAGGAGAAAAAGAGAGAGAGAGAATGTTACAAGCGGAATGTCTTGCACAGCAAAAATAACGAACAGATTGGAAAAATTTGAATCTTCAATGGCAAGTCTCACCAAAGAAATAAAAAAGAGAAAAATAGTTTGAGATTGTGAATACATAGATTTGGAGGATATTCTAGAAGAAGAGAAGCAAAAGCCAAAAACATGTTCACTATGTTCAGAAAAATATATTCATTGTGCAAGTAAAACATATGCACCTTGAAGATAAGATGCATAGTGGATCATTGTCACCCAAAAGAACATGTCAGGACAAAAAACTTCAACATCATACTAAAGGAAATAAAGACAATTGCATGGAGATGAAATCCAATAGAAAGAATTTATAGATTGCTTCAAAAAAAAAAAAAAAACACCCTAAAATCCAAAATGAGCAAAACCAAAAATAAACAAACAAAAAAAATCTCAAGGTTGCAAACTCCAGGATACAGTGACAAATTTAACAATTCAATTCAGAAACAATGACCATAGAATACAAAGAAAAGGATATTTGATTAATATAAGACTATTCTGTACCTACTAGAAAAAGGAGGAAGCAATGAAATGATGTGTTCCAAAGAACATTGGAGCTCAGCATATGGTCCAGAATGATTTTTTTCTGCAAATTTGGGCTTATCCATACAAGACAAAAATGGATGTTCAAAAATAAAGAAAAGTTTGAAGTATTTTTTTTTAAAGAAATTCAGGGGCAGCTAGGTGGCACAATGGATAGAGCACCAGCCCTGAAGTCAGGAGTTTCTGAATTGAAATCTGGTCTCAGACACTCAAAACTTCCTAGCTGTGTGACCCTTGGCAAGTCACTTAACCCCAATTGCCTCAGGAAAAAAAAAAGAAAGGAAAGGAAGAAAAAAGAAAAGAAAACCAGGACTAAAGAGGTTATTTGCTTTTTCAAGACCTCGAACAACAATAATACAGGAAAAGCAAAGAAATGCAACAGAATGACAAAGCGCAACAGCAAAAATGACAAAAGAAAGACCAGCAAGAAACTTCTTTCTAAATGTACCACAGGAGACTGAAGTGAAGGCAGAAATCTGGTAGAGGTAATAGTGAAGAGGTGGATATTAGAAATAGAATCTGGAGATATCCTGTCTATAGTTGATGCTTTTTTTTTTTTTTTTTTTTTTTTTTTGTGGAACCATATTAATTGAGAAAGTACATGAAAGAGAGAAAAATAAAGAGAAGTGAGTGCCTGAGTCAAGTCAAAGACTAGCAATGAGGGGAAGATGACCTCTGTTGTCTCAGAAAGAGAAAATTCTGTAGAAAGGACATGACATAGGGGCAGCTAGGTGGTGTAGGGGATAGAGCACCAGCCTTTAGTCAGGAGGACCTGAGTTCAAATTTGACCTCAGATACTTAATACTCATAACTCTGTGACCCTGGGCAAGTCACTTAACCCCAAATGACTCAAAAAAGAAAAGAAAAAAGAAAGTACATGGGGAAAGATTGAAAAGGGGAGACAAAGGAGATCTTCCTTTGAAGGTGGAAAAAAGTTCTGCTGATTTACACTGGATGAAGTCTGGGGGATTTGTCTACTTGTGCTGGAGGGGGAGTTGGAACTCCTAGGAGTGACAGTCACCTGGAGGAGTAAGTGAACATAGATATAGGGTGATTTCCAAGCAAATGAAGGGGGAAAATAGATCAGCATCCTCCTATGAGGTAGTATCCTCTCTAACATTACAATGGCTAGTATTATTCTGGGGATGTGGCACAAAGGGTTGGAGTGAGAGGTCCACAAATCTTATATATTGTATATATTCTGAGATTTTTCAATTTATTAATTAAATTGTGCTGACTTTTTTTTTTCTTTTCCAAAAAAAATACTTTTTGTCATAAAGGAGGGGAAGAATTACTACAGTGATATAAAAAACAGAAAATATGTATAAAAGCTTTTTAAGGAGAAAAAATGTACATTTCTCTTATTGTCAGCAATTTGGACCATTATTTCATGTGGTGGTTACTTTCATTTCCTCTTTTGGAAATTCTTTGACTACTTAGTCAATGAGGAAGCAATAATCTCCTATCTTCTGCAAATAGATGAAGTTTCATTAAAAATATCATCAAAGGAACTCTTGGAGTTTTAAGGTAACATGTTTTCTTAAAAAATAAGATTTTTAGTAAACAAAGGACAAAAAAAAATGACTTTTAGTCTGTCAGAAGATTAAGTCTCCCCTAGATTTCTCAAATGGTTTCAGAGTAAAGTTTCTCTTGTATTACAAATATTTATTTTAGGAACAGCAAACTCATGTGGATATAAGATCTACATAGTCAATGTTTGTAGAAGAAAGAAAAGGAAGGTTAAACCAGGTAAGTTTGAATGTGTGTGCAAAGGAATTAATCAGCCCAAACATCACATCCTTTATTCTCAAGTAGGGAGAGACCTCTTTGAGGCTGAAATATGGGATGGGTCAAGCTGCCTTCTAATCTTTCAGTCAATGTAGCTCAAACTTGACTTCCCAGGGATATTGACAGAATTTCTAGTGTTTTGCTATTCTGAATATACCAATGACATAAAGCATATTTTATAGAGAAATTACTTAAGCAACTTCTTGAAACTTGATCATTAACAGCAAGATTGAGGAGTGACTGTGTTATTTATATGTCTAAAGTCTTTGGCTGGCTGGGGTGGGGGGAGAGGAGGGGAGGGCAGTTTAGAGGAGGGAGAGAAGGAAAAGGAAAGGACAAAGAAAAGGAAGAAGATACCAGAAGAAAAGAATGGAAGATGGACAAGGAGAGACAAAAAGAAGTGTATAGAGTGGGTAGAAGTATGTGGTTGGGTTTTGTTTGTTTTTGCCAATTTCTTTCTTTTTAGTTTATATAATATTTTATTTTCCATCAGTAACATTTGTTTTTAAAACTTTGAATTCCAGATTCTTTCCCTTCCTGCCTTCCCAACATCCCCTCCTTCCATTGAGAATGCAAGCAATTAAATATAGGTTATACATGCATAGTCATATAAAACACTTTCATAAAAGTCATGTTGTAAAAGAAAACACAGACCAAAAAAAACCCCACCAAAAACAAAAAACAAAACCCTCAAGAAAAATAAATTGTAAAAAAAAAAAAATAAAAAGTATGCTTCAATCTGCATTTATACATTAACAATTCTAGCATTTTTCATCATAAGTCCTTCAGAGTTGTCTTGGATCACTGCATTGCTGAGAATAGCTATGTCATTCACAGCTGATTATCTTATAATATTGCTGTTACATTGTACACAGTACATTTAACTCTGCATCAGTTCATAGAAGTCTTTCCAGCTTTTTCTGAGAACATCCTACTCATCCCTTTTTTTTCAATTAAAGCTTTTTATTTACAAAACATATGCATACATAATTTTTCAACATTGACCCTTGCAAAACCTTCTGTTCCAGATTTTCCCCTCCTCCCCACTCCCCCTCCCCTAGATGGCAAGGTAGTACAATGTATGTTAAATATGTTAAAATGTATGTTAAATCCAATATATGTATACATAGTTATACAGTTATCATGCTGCACAAGAAAAAATCAGATCAAGAAGGAAAAAAAAAACTAAGGAAAACAAAATGCAAGCAAACAACAACAGAGAGAATGAGAATGCTATGTTGTGGTCCACATTCAGTTCCCATAGTCCTCTCTCTGGGTGGATAATGGCTCTCTTCATCATTGAACATTTGGAACTGGTTTAAATCATCTCATTGTTGAAGAGAGCTATGTCCATCAGAACTGATCATAGTATAGTCTTCTTGTTGCCGTGTATAATGATCTCCTGGTACTGCTCACTTCACTCAGCATCAGTTCATGTAAGTCTCTTCAGGCCTTTCTGAAGTCATCCTCCCCGTCATTTCTTACAGAACAATAATATTTCACAACATTTATATGCACAACATATTCAGCCATTCTCTAATTGATGGGCATCCATTCAGTTTCCAGTTTCTTGCTGCCACAAACATTTTTGCACATGTGGGTCCCTTTCCCTCCTTTGAGATCTCTGGGATACAGGCCCAGTAGAAACACTCCTGAGTCAAAGGGCATGCACCGTTTGATAACTTTTTGCTACTCATCCCTTCTTATAGTACAATAATATTTCATCAGAATTACATACTACAATTTATTCATCCATCCTTCAATTAATGGGCATCCCCTCAATTTCCAATTCTTTGTCCTCAGAAAAGAGCTGCTATAAATATTTTTGTACATATAATTCCTTTTAGTTTTTATCTTTTGGGGGTACAGTTTTAGTAGTGGTATTTCTAGCTCAAAGAGTAAGCATGGTTTTATAGCCCTTTGGGCATAGTTCCAAATTGCTCTACAACATGGTTGAGTAAATTCCAACTCTACCAAGAATGCATTAGTGTCTCATTTCCCCCATATCCTCTCCAACATTTGTCATTTTCCATTTTTGTCCTATTAATCAAGAAATATGTGGTAATTAACGATTGAGATTGCCTGGTAAGAGCTCTAAAGATGGAGCCATGACAACCTAGGTACTGGTTGTATAACTAATTGGCTGTATAACCTTAGCAAAACCATTTAACCTCTGTGGACCTTATCTGTAAATGAGAGCATTAAAGTAATTGATCTCTAAGGTCTCTTCCAGCTCTAAGCCTCTAATATTTCCACTTAATCTGAGTACCATGAATTGAGATTTGCTATGGAAAAAAGATACAAGGATAAAGAGAATTTTCATGAGACTAATGTTTATTGTTTGGACATTATGTTGGAAGATATGTATTAGAAGAAAATATATGGAAGATAGGGAAGGAAATCCAGAAACAAGAAGTGGGAAGTATGGAGGAGAAAATTTGACTGAAAATAAACAAAGTCAAAAACTGAAGCCAGCTAGCCATCATTATGAACTACATACCACCTGAATAGAGAGAAAAAAATCGATGAGGCATTCAGGAAATGAATAACAAACCTGGGAGAAAGGGAGGAGATAGGAAGGTTGAGGAATTTAGTTATGTAACCATCTTTTAGAGCTATCTCCATACTCAAAGCAGAATAGTTAATAATTTATTAACTCATTTTAATGGCAATTTCATTCTTCAAAATGTGGAAGCAGTAGTGGAGAACAATTTCAGTGAGGGGGAAAAGGTGGAGTTGTCTGAAGAAACCTCTGTAGCTATGTCTGTGCTTCCTTCTTTTTTCTTCTGTGTATTTTAAAAAATGTTTCAATAATTCTCTTTTTAGGGAAGTCTCATTGCTGTTTTGAAGGCAATCAGGGTTATGTTACTTATCTATAGTCATTCAGCTAGTAAGGGTCTGAGGCTGGGCTCCAGGCCCAATGTTCTATTTACTGTGCCACCCAGCTGTCCCTCATTTTGTTAATGCATCCTTATTTTCCCTTTTGTTCTTTTCTTCTTGCCCTCATGAAGAATCTCTGCTTTTCTTGTTTAATTCCTTCAATATTTTTTGAAGATATTAGGATTCTGATGGGATACTTATTTGTTCTCCCTTTTTTAGAATATTAGTGATGTAATACAGCAATGATGTTGAGGTCCCCTAATTTTAGGGGGAGCTTCTATTCTAACAAGTCAGTAATCCTAAATCTTCTGGACTTCCCACACTCCCAACCTAAGAACAAAAATCTGACTAATTGTGAATAGACCGCTCCTTAATTCATTGCTGACTGATAATCTGGTTAGTGAGAACCAAATTCTGGAACTACTCCTCTCCTACCTCTGAGCCATAGAATTAGCATGTCAATGATAGAAAGCTGGATAAAGGAGTCTCCTCTCTCTTAGTACTTTGCTATTTTCTTTTGGAACTTAGCGGGCTAGTTGTAATGGCATTATAATTACGATAAAACTTTGCCCCTTGACAAGGAAATAGGTTCAAGCCTGCAAATTCTTTTGAGACACCTCGGGACACTTGTCTGTGAATCCTCTTCCCAAATTCAACATTAGTACCACATCATCCTACAGCCTCTTCCCATGGTTCAAATAAATTTACTTTGGTTATTTCATCTCTTCTTTCCTGGATTACTATTCTGAATGTACCAAGGATATAAAGCATATTTTATAGAGAAATTACTTACATCATTTCTTGGTCTATTTCTTTTTTTCTGTTCAGGTGGTTTGTAGTATAAAATGATGACTATAAGGCTTTGATTTCTGCCTTTCTCTATTTTTCAACCAAATTTTCTTCTTCCCACATCTTGTTTCTGGATTTCTTTACCTGAAGATATCTTCTGATATATTTTCTAACCAATAAATTTTTTTACTCTTTTATTTGCATTTTAAAATTCCTACTCATTTCAACAGAAATGCTTGAAAGTCCTCTATTCTAAAGGGCTTTCAGGAATATCCAACTCAGGCTGTCTGAAAAATTCCCAAATGGGGCTGAAACAGATTAAAACATAATTAGGAAATGTTTAACAAAATAAATAAAAATACAATAAACATCATGTTTATTTGTTGTTTTCTAAGTTAATATACAGTCCACAGAGATCCCTTTCTATTTGAATTACATTGCTTCTGAATTGCATTAAAGGTTTATTTTTCCCCCTGTAGTATTATACTCATCTTTGAAGGCCAAATTATTTTTGATTATAAGCCTATCTTTTTTGCTTTTTAGAATATTGTTATTCTAAGATTTCTTCTCATTGGATTGTAAGTTCCTTTATTAGATTGTTGGCTTCTTGAGGGCATGAGACTAATTTTTTTGCCTCTTTTTAATATCCTCACTATTTAACAGAATGCTTGGCACATAGTAGGTCATAGTAAATGTTTATTGGATAATTGAGTGTGAGACTGATTATGTTTCCTTGCATTTGATCTCCTTATTTCTGGATGCTTATAGTACTGTTCCTATGACATATGAATTTTTTATTTTTTTGCTATGACACTGCTAGGGCTTTTTCTTTGGGGTTTCTTTTTCTTTTTTTCTCCATAGTATTTTTTTTTCAACTACATGTAAAGGTAGTTTTCAAAATTCATTTCTGTAAGATCTTTGTATTACAAATTTTTCTCCTTTTCCTTATCTCTCTTTTCTTCAAAACAAAAACAAACAAACCAAAAAAACCAAGCAATCCAATATAAGTTAAACATGTATAATCCTTCTAAACATATTTCCATATTTATCATCTTGTGTAAGAAAAATCAGACCAAAAGGGAAAAAAACATGAGAAAGAAAAAGCAAACAAATAAAAAAGATAAAAACACTATGCTTCAATGCACATCCACTATTCATAGTTCTTTCTCTGAATGTGGATAGCATTTTCCATTTCAAATTTATTAGAATTATCTTGGATCATCACATTGCTGAGAAGAGCTATGTCTATCATAGTTATCATCACATAATCTTGATGTTACTATGTACAGTGTTCTAGTTCTGCTCACTTCACTCAATATCAGTTCATGTAAGTCTTTCTAGGCTGTTCTAAAATCAGTCTGCTCATTATTTTTTCCCTAAAACAACAATATTGCATTATATTTATATACCATAATTTGTTCAGCTTTTCCCTAACTGATGGGCATTCATTTAAGTTCCAATTTTTTTGCCACCATAAAAAGAACTGCTACAAATATTTTTGTACATGTTTGGAGCTTCTTCATTATTTTATGATCTTTTAGGCTATAGATCCTTGGATCAAAGGGTATGTACTGTTTTATAGTCTTTGGAGCATAGTTTCAACTTGGTTTCCAGAATGGTTGGATCAGTTCACAATTCCACCAACAATGTATTAGTGTCCCAGTTTTCCCACATCTCCTCCAACATTTAACATTATCTTTTTCTGTGCTCTTAGTCAATCTGAGAGGTATGAAATGGTATTTCAGAGTTGTCTTAATTTGCATTTCTCTAATCAATAGTGATTTAGAACATTTTTTCATCTGAGTATAAATGGTTTTAATTTCTTCCATCTGAAAACTTGTCTGTTCATATCCTTTGACCATTTACCAACTGGGGAATGATTTCTACTCATAAATTTGACCTAGATCTCTCTCTCTCTCTCTCTCTCTCTCTCTCTCTCTCTCTCTCTCTCTCTCTCTTTCTCTCTCTCTCTTTTTATTTTTCAAAACATATGCATGGACAATTCTTCAATATTAGCCCTTACAAAACTCTGTGTTCCAATTTGCCCCTTTAGATGGCAAGTAATCCAATATATGTTAAACATGGTAGAAATATATGTTAAATCTAATATATGCATACATATTTATACAGTTATCATGCTGCACAAGAGAAAAAGTAAAACAAAATAAAATGTAAGCAAATAACAACAAAAAGTTCTCTATAGAACTCTTAGAAAAGAGGCCTTTATCAGAAATACTGGTGTAAAAATTGTTTCCCAGCTTTCTGTAATCTTAGATACATTGGTTTTATTTGAAAAAAAAACTTTTATATTTAATGTAATCAAAATTATCCATTTTGCATTTCATAATGTTCCTCTTGTTCTTTGGCTATGAATTGCTCCCTTCTCCACAGGACCTGATAATTTTTCTTTTAGGAAATTATCAGTAGATTCTATTTTCACTTTTTTTAATGGTTCTAAAAGACTACAGGAAGTTTCATTTATGTTTTCTTAAAATATAGTGTCCCAGTCAGTTATGTTTTATCATATGTATCTTACTTTTTAAAAATTTGTACGATCTTTTGATTTTGGAACATTAGTTCTTGCTGTATAATGGAGTCATTGGTTTCTGTTTAGTCTATTCTAGTTTTCAGGGAATTTTTTATTTAGGTAAGTTTTACCATTTTTTAATCTGACTTAATTATTCTCCTTCCAACTCTTTTCCTCAAGAGTTTTTAACTTTGAATCTCTATTGGGTATAGTTATAGAATTATTTTCTCCTTCTAGATTGGATTTTGGGGTATCTCTGGATCTGCCATAATTTTTTAGAGTAATCAATATCTTCATAAGTTGATTCATTCTCCAGCCTTAGTTCCTGAATTTGTGATCTGTGCCAGAGCTAAACCTTTTGAGTCAGGTGATAGACTTTTCTTGTTCTCAAATTGGATTATTTGATTTCTTATGCTATATTGAATTTGATATTTCTGCTATATTCCATTAAAGATTCATTCTCCCCCCCCCCCCCCATAGGATTATATTTGTCTTTGAAGGCTGTTATTTTGGGTTATAAACCTATCTCTTTTGCCTTTAAGAATATTGTATTCTTAATGGGTGATAAGGCCCTCACTAACCTTTGACTTTCAGCATGTTGGATGTTCAGGGCCCTCTATGATATTTCAAGATAGAATATGAGAGACTTAGGAACCTAGGAGTCTGACGTCCCAACCTGAACATCATTCTATCTGATTGCCACTTGTCTTGTTTGCCATTATTTCTGATGACTTCCAAGTTCCCCAC
Source organism: Antechinus flavipes (assembly GCF_016432865.1). Lineage (NCBI taxonomy): Eukaryota > Metazoa > Chordata > Mammalia > Dasyuromorphia > Dasyuridae > Antechinus > Antechinus flavipes. Next base: position 59,797,025 of record NC_067400.1, read on the forward strand.
TGTGATCTCCCTAGGGTTTCCTTAGAAAGGGGAAGAAGAATAAAAATTTGTTCAGCTCCCACTATGTGCCTACTGTGCCAATCACTTCTACAAATATCACCTCATTTGACCTTCGAACCTTCTAATTTTACTGCATTCTGATATAGATCCTTATAGACTACCAATTATTTACATGTGCTGGTGACAGTTTTCCTTCCTTTCCTATTGCCCATAAGCTTCTTCTGGTAAATGTTTTGTACATTTTGGGGATGGAAAAAATAATTTACTAATATTGCTCATTGAGCTTCTTGTTCACTATTTCATTTGGTATGATTTTTCAGGTTTCTGCTGAAGTAAGAGTGGAAGAGTCAGCTTTAATTCAAGCAGTTTATTTTGGTTGGAAGTCTGGTTATCCTTTTCCAAGCCATGTGACTCAGAATATAACCCCTGATCCTCCTGTGGTCCTGCATTTAGAACAACCATCAGTGGAAATGTTGGACCCTTCCCCCTAGTTAACTTCTTGTCAATAGTCCCTTAAAGCTGGATACAAAAAGTCAGATCATTCCAAATGACTAGGTGAGGGGTGTGTGAAAATGTGTGTGTGTGTGTGTGTGTGTGTGTGTGTAGGGGCTTTCAGAGATCATTGTTGAAAAGAGGTAGAGAGGGAATACATCAACAAAAACTTATTTATTGTGTGTGTACTAAATAGGAAAAAGAACTTTTATTGTGAAATGACTGTGTTACCAAGCAATTATATAAAAGTTAAAGTGATATTAGCAATTACTGTATTTTAAAGTACTTCAACAAAGTCCTTCTAATGTGAATCTTTTTTTTTTTTTCTTCTAATGTGAATCTAAAGAGCTGCCATTTCAGATTCAGTTTGGTGGTTTGATTCCATTCAGTGCTTTTCAAAACATCTTTATAAATAGACTATTTATCTATTTGAATCATTTTCTTTTGAGTAGGGCTTTTAAAAATATTTAATATTTTCCTCCAGTTACATGTAAAACAATTTTTTACATTTGTTTTCAAAATTTTAAGTTCCAGATTCTATCCCTTCCTCCTGCCCCCACTCTTCCTCCCCTCCCCCCAACATTGAGAAGATATACATGAAATTATGCAAAACATTTCTATTAAAGTCATGTTGTTAAAGAAAACAAAGATCCCCCAAAAAAAACTCTCAAGAAAAATAAAATTTAAAAAAGTATGCTTCAATCTATACTAAACCACAATCAGTTCTTTCTCTGGATAAAGATAGTATTTTTTATGAGTCCTTAAGAGTAGATTTGGATCATTGAATTGGTGAGAATTCACAGTTCAATCTATACTAAACCACAATCAGTTCTTTCTCTGGGTAAAGATAGTATTTTTTATGAGTCCTTAAGAGTAGATTTGGATCATTGAATTGGTGAGAATTCACAGTTGATCATCTCACAACATTGCTATTACTTTGTTCACAGGACAATGAGCTCATAGAGAACTTTCCAGGTTTTTTGAAAGCATCTCTGTCTTACAGAACATTTCTTATGGAACAATAGTATTTCATCAGCCATTCCCCAATTGTTTAGCATCCTCTCAATTTACAATTCTTTGCCTTAGGAAAAGAGCTGTTGTAAACATTTTTGTACATAAAGATCCTTTTCCTTTAAAAAAAAAATCACTTTGGGGATATGTGTAACAGTGGTTTTGTTAGGCCAAATGGTATACATGATTTAATAGTCCTTTGGACATAGTTCCAAACTGCTCTACAGAGTAGTTGATTCAGTTCACAATTCTACCAACAATGCATTAATTTTCCCCATATTAATTTTTCACCACATTTTTTCCAACATTTGTCATTTTACACTTTCTGGCTCATTAGCCAATCAAATAGGTATAAGATAGCACCGCAGAATTATTTTATTTTGCATTTCACTAATCAATAGGATAGAGGGTTTTTTTTTTTTTTTCCCCAGTGTGGCTATAATTAGTCTTGATTACTTCACTGGAAAACTGTTCATATCTTTTGATCATTTATCAATTGGGGAATGACTCTTATTTCTGTAAATTTGACTCAGTTCTCTATATATTTGTGAAACAAGGCCTTTATCAGAGAAACTTGCTTCAAAAATTTTGTTCACACTTACTATTGCTATCCGTATTTCCCTTAATTTTCCCCATGCCCATTAATTTTATTCTCTTTCCTTTCACCCTATCCCTCCTCAAAAATATTTTGCTTCTGACTACCCCCTCTCCCAAAATGCTTTCTCTTCTATCATCCTTTCCACCCACCCTTCTAGTATCCATTTCCCCTCCTACTTTCCAGCAGGGGAAGATAAATTCCTATATTCATATTGAGTGTATATATTATTTTTAATTTGAGCCAATTATGATGAGAGTAAGGTTCACTCTCTTTCCCCCATCTCTTTCCCTTTTTTCCCTTCACTGCAAAAACTTTTTCTTGCCTTTTTTATGGTAGATAATTTATAGCATTCTTTCCATTTCTCCTAGTACATTCTTTTCTTACTCTTTAATTTCTTTTTCTTTTTTTAAGATATTATCCCTTCATATTCAACTCACACCTGTGTTTCGTCTATAGAAACTCCTTTTAACTGCCCTCATGAGAAAGTTCTTATGGGTTAATTTTATGAGTTAGTTATGAGTTAATCATCCTCCCAGATAAGAATACAAACAGATTTACCTTATTAAGTACCTTATGATTTCCCTTTCCCAATTACTACCTTATGCTTTCCTGAGACCTGTATTTGAAAGTCAAACTTTTTATTCGGTTCTGTCTTTAAATCATTAATGCTTGAAAGTCCTTTATTTAATTGCATATCCACCTTTTCTCTTGAAGGATTATACTTAATATGCTATCCTACCATTTGATATTAGAATATCAGGACAGTTTTCCTTGATAATTTCTTGAAAGATGATGTCTAGATTCTTTTTTTGATCATAACTTTCAGGTAAACCAATAATTTTTCAATGAACTCTCCTAGATCTATTTTCCAGGTCAGTTGTTTTTCCAATGAAATATTTCACATTGTCTGCTTTTTTCCCCTCCATTTTTTGATTTTGTTTTATTGTTGGTTTTTTTTTTAAATTTATTTCTTATAAAGTCATTAGCTTCCATTTGTTCAAATCTAATTTTTAAGGAATTATTTTCCTCAGTGGACTTTTATACTTCCTTTTCCATTTCCAATTTCACTTTTTAAAGGCATTCTTCTTCTCATTAGCTTTTGTGCTTCTTTTTGCATCATGTTTATTTCTCTGCCCAATTTTTTCTCTACTTCTCTTAGTTGATTTCCAAAATCCTTTTTGAGCTCTTTCATGGCCTAAGACTAATTCTTATTTTTATTGGAGGCTTTGGATGTAAGAGCTTTGATTTTGTTGTCTTCTTTTGAGTGTTTTGATCTTTCATGTCACCATAGTAACTTTCTATGATTAGATTTTTTTTTCTGTTGTTTGCTCACTTTCTCAGCCTATTTCTTGGCTTTTAACTATTTGTTCAACTAGGGCTCTGTTTCTATGACAAAGGGTGCAATATCCCAAACTTCAGATGTTTTGTGCATCTGTTTTCAGAGATCTTTCTAGGGACCTGTAAGTTTTCAATTCTTCCAAAGTAGTAAGATCCATGGAGAAGTGTTTAATACTCTCCTGGATTATGCTTTGGTCTGCGGGTGACCGCAAACACTTTTTTCTGCCCTGGAACTTTGAGGAAGTCCCCACTCCATTGTGGCTGTAAGTTCTAGTGTATTAATACTCCTCCTTGCCCTGAGACTGTGATCCAGGACTGCATTTGAATATGGACAAGAAGAATTTTGCCTTAGTGGTAGTAAAGAAACCTCTTTCTGACCAGGTTTTTGACCACTTACCTCCAGAAGCTGCTCCTGCTGCTATTGATTCAGTGACTCCCAAAATCTGCTCTTGTTTTGCTGAAGCTCCCTTCATCCCCTAGTGAGAGAAAACCTTTCCTAGTGAACTTCCAAGTCATCCTTGATGTCTGTGGGTTGAGAAGTTTGGAAACCTCTACTACTGTCACTGATTCAGAGGCCCCAAGGCCTGCTCTTAGTTTGCTGGAGTGTATTGTACTTCCCCTTTTCTGCTGATCTTCCAAATTGTCTTTGGCTGGAAAAATTGCTCATCTTTCTTTGTGGGTTCTGATGCTGTAATATAGACATTATTTAAAGTTATTTGGAAGGGTTTGGGGTAGAATTTGGCTAAGTTTCTGCCTTTATTCCACTGCCTTGGCTCTGTATCTCAATTAAAAACTTAATACAAAAACAACAACATTTTTTTTTAAGTGCGGGATGGAGTGCATCTTTCAGGTAGTCATTGAGACACTGAACTTTAGTAGAGGTTCTAGTTTGGGGGATCTTAAAATAATTGATTTTTAAAACAATAGACTGAAAAAAAAACATACACACAACTCATATGCAACACAGATGATCTGTTTTGCTCTCTCCTGCTCAGATTAAGTGAGAGCTTCTCCAACTCTTGTTCCCCTTTCCCATGCTCTTCTGTCAAACCTTCTCATCATTTTCCTTGATTTGATGTGTTCAGGTCACTTACTCATTTTTCTCAGCATTTGCATCTCTAGGGAGTCTGGCACTGATGATGCACATGTCCCACTAAAAGGACACCCACTAAAAGGTGGACAACATTCAGTTCTGGCCATGGGAATTGCCTTGTGTTTGCCAGCAAAACAGTCAGGTAAACGCTAATAGCTATCCCCACAAACCTGACCTTCCTAGCTCCTTAGATGGAAGCCACTGGCAAAGTTTATCCAGAAGAAAAAAGCTCTTATAAGCAGAATTATCTGACAAAATATGTCAGTAAGACCTTGTGAAACATAGAATTATTGCAAGCAGAGGGTGCTAACATTAGCAAATTGTGTTTTTTCTAATGTAATTGTCTTAAATACTTGGCCAACATTTCCATGGGAGCTAAATGGGAAATGTGCACAGTTAAGAACACACAGTTTCAAGATCCAGTGTTCCCAATTAGAGTCAGTCTCTTTGTTCTATACAATTCAACAGGAGGGAGGCAGCAGCCTGGTAGTAATAGCACTGCCCTACTTCTAACCAGAACAGGAAAGACCATTCAGTAAATTAACACTGAGAAAGGGACATGAGCACAGAAAAATGAGTAGAGAGAATCTGTCTCATTTACAATTAAAATCAGCTCTTATTTTGAAACATCCAAAGGAAATTTTCTAAGCTCTAATTTTTATAAATAAAATAAAATTACAGGTTCCAGGAAGCAGGGCTTAAGAATTAATTTCAATATTCAAAAAAGCCCTTAAAGTCAATTAAGATATCTTTTCTTTCTAATGGGAAATAAACATAACATTTATACACACACACACACACACACACACACACATATAAATATGTAAATGTATACATGCATGAATAAGGATGTATTGTATATTATATGGATGTCCTTTTTTAGGGATATATGCCTATATATACATATATCTATCTACATAAATAGAGACATATACACGCAGATAGAAGCAGAAAGGAGACAGAGAGTTCAAGGAACTGATCTGAAGAATTTCATAATAATTGGTTTTGAGATTGAAATGCAATAAAAACTCATTCATTTGGATTGACTGAGGTTAATAAAATATTTTAAAAATAAGTGATATTGCAGTAAACTGCAACTTGCACAGGGATGTACTGGATCTATCTTATATCAGCTCAGGAGAACTGATGGTTAAATTTTCATGTGAGCATTTACACCTTAAGAATCAGAAAACACTAGAAATCAGAACTTGATTTGTTGATGTTCCAGACTTAAGAAAATGATAGAGAAAATGTTAATAATAAAGATTAAACTTCAAAGTATGTCTTGCTTTTTTGGAGGGCTGAATGTTAAACCTTCCCCCCCTAAAAAAAAATCTAGAAATGAATTAGTGAAGTATTAGCAAGGTAGAGAGATCTTCTAATGTTCTGTCTGACAAATTAAAAAAATAGTTCTGATACTTAAATAGCTGTGGGACCAAGAGCAAGTTACAACCTCCGAGCCTCAGTTTCCTTATGTTTAAAATTATCAACATTGGTACTACCATCAGTACTGTGAGAAAAGTATTCCTTATGTCTTAAAGTGCTATGTAAATATAAATAATAGTTTATATAATTTAATTTATATATTATATATAATTTAAATTAAACCAAATTTAATTAATTAATTAATTAAATTAATTAAACAAAAATTGTAATTGGCCTAAGCAAAAGAGCTCTTCTAGTTGCTAAAAGGAATTTTGTCTTGAAAACTATGTACTTTAAAATCTTGAGTTATGATTTATTGTCTATAACTCTTGTGTTGAGGAGTAAGGGTGGGAAATGAAAAGAGGAAAGCCCCCTTTGTCTTTGGAAGATGGACCAGGTCAATCCTGGGAAATCACTTTCTTCTGAATTTGGTTCATTTCTAGCTCTTTTCTAGGGATCCTCATTTGCTCTGAAAGCAGTAACACCTACCAAGGCATAATATAAAGTTTTGATGACATATAACCAAGAATACAGAAGTATTTGAGACTGTAGACTGTCAAGAAAACTTTTCCCTTTTAATGTACTCCTTGTGCTAATTTGAACTTGAGATCTCCTCCATTCAGAGAAAGAAATTAAGGTTGCTAAGAAATCAAGCTACCCACCACTTTAGTGATCCTTGACTTCCCCAAAGACCTATTTCTCACTTCAGACTTCAAGTACCCCCATGAAGTTGAGCACCCCCTCTCCATCACCCAATGGAGAAAGAACTCAGAGTATAGCATCAATTCCTCTTTCCCAGACCTAGTCCACGTGACTCACAATATCATTGAATGTCACAGTCCTGTCTTTTTCTTAAATATCATCTTTCTGAGCCTTGTTGTTCCTCTATATCCAACCCTCTTCTGTCCCAGACCTTTATCAGTCTTTCTTCCTTTTTGGTTCGCTGTCACTACTTTTGGATTTTTGAGATTTGGAGGTTATAAAGACCTCCTGTCTCACTCATCTTACCTGATATCCCACTCCCCCTTACTCTTAATTGAATTAGGACAACTGAAATTTTATTTATCTTTTCCCCATCTAATACTCCATGCAATATGCTCCCCTGTGTGATTAGCACTCAAACAACAAGGCTCAAAGGGATGACATTTGTTTTTTTAAGACTGAGGAAAAACATTTGTAGCACTTCTATTTGCCATTCCAACTCTTATCATTCCCTCTGATGACTATTACTCAGACTCAAAGAAAGGTCTAAAAAATCCCATGAAACAGAGGAAGACAAAGAGGTAAAATTGGAAATACCTGTTTCTCAATAAATAAGTGGTCAAATGATATGAATAGATAATTTTTGAAGAAAGAAATCTAAGTGATCAATAACCACATGAAAAAATGCTCAAAATGCACATGAAAACAAGTCTGAAGTTCTACCTCATGCCCTTCACACTGGCAAAATGACAAAAATAAAAAATAATGGTTGTTGGAGGGGTCGGAAGAAGGCTGGCACATTAACATAATGTTGGTAGGGCTGAGAATTGATCCAGTAATTCTATAAAGTCATTTGAAATTATGTCCAAAAGTATATTGACAGATTAAAAAAAAAAGAGAGAAAGAAGGCTTATATCTATACGTATATTTATTCTTCTCTTCAGAGAAGATTTGTATAGATTGATGCGGAGTGAAATGAGTAGAGCCAGGGACCAATTTATACATTAACAACAACATTGTAAAGGAAAACCATTTTATAAGTAAGAACTCTGGTCAATGTCATGACCAACCAAAAGCATAGAGTACTCTTGACAGAGAGCTGCAAACTCAAATGCAGAAGACACATATATATACAGAATATCTTTGGACATGGCTAAAGAATGGAATGATTTTGTATTATTATGTGTACATATTACAAGTACTTATTACAAGAGTTTCACTATTTGTTTTAATGGGGCTGGGTGGCAGGGGAGAAAGGGGATGGGGAAGGTTCAAGGGAGAGAATGGTTAGCAATAAATAACATTGTCCTCAAAAAATGAAAGGAGGATTATGGAGACATTTAAAAAATAATATACAAAAGAGAACAGAAGGAGAAGCTGACAAGGACAGCTTTAAAAGTAACAACATAAATTTATTATAAACATTTTAAAAGACAAAGTATGAATCATATACAGATTCATATTGACTTCTTTTTTCTTTAGTATTATATTCTTTTTTCTATGAAAATGATTTTTTATCTTCCTTTTGGTGTCTAAGTACAGGTTTGTTTTTTTTTTTTTTTTAAATGAAAGTACCTTGCTACATGTAAAAAACAATTTCCATTATACATATGTCAGTTAGAACAAGAATACTGATCTCAATCTTCTCATGTAAGAGAACTCTCTGTACTCACATTCCCAATTATATACTTAGAATTCTGGTTCACTTTGGGTAGGGAGTGGTAGCCCCTTCGGAGACAGGTCTTTGTTGTCTTAGAAATGTATCTAAGCCTTTCTGTTGCCTTGAGTTATTAAAGACAAGGAAACATTTGGGGTATCTTGCCAACCTGAATACAATAAATAGCATAGAAGACCGACTACCCAACTCCAGTCTGAGGATATTGGGAAGTGGGGAACTGATTGCCTTAACTGAAGAAAGTATTAGGAAAGTGAAGAAAGTATACAGGAAACAAGGACATCTCTTTATAGGAGTTCACAAAGAACTTGCTTGCTATTGGAGACTTTGGTTGTACCCAACATGGGGAGAACTTCCCTATGGAACTTCATTCAATTTGGATGAAAAGAAGACTTTTCAATGGGCAGATTCATCTTGACAGAGTCAACACTTTGCTGGACAGGGCTTTTGCTGAATGAGTGTGTCCATGTCCTTTTCTCCCACTCTCCAGCTTGACTCTCTAACATACCTACAGCCTCCTATCTGGGGATCAGTTCTCATACTGGAGGAGAATACAGATATATCTTATCTAATATCATTAACTGAATTCACAAGAACACAATATTAACAGAAAGAACATTGTAAGAGACAATTCCATAAACAGAGCTAAGCAAAGTAGATTAAGGGCAGAGGCTCCACTGACATATTAAGATCATAGGATTTAGAGTTGAAAGCTTCTTTGGAGATCATTCAGTCCAATCTAGACAAGTTGAGCCAGCAGATGAGGCAAAAGGGAGGAGGGAAGTAGGGGGATGAGTAGCCAAATAATTCCTCTGACTCTTCAGAAGATACTTTATAAGCAGTGGGAAAGGGGATGTACTGATAAATGTTTAACAATCAGCTCTCCAAAAAACCTTACATTTAACACACTTTTAATTCTGCCCTTCATTAATGTTTTCTCTATTGCTTTCTTGAATGTAAACAAAAAATTATGTCCTGATTTGTGGTATTTCCTAATTTCTGAGGTATAAATTTAACAATTAAAGAGAGCCCGTATATGCTGGCTCCAGCACATCCTTGAAGGGGATTCTCTGAAGATTTGTAGATTCTGGGGAGTAGTTTGTGATTTCAACAGGATCTGGTTATTGTAAATTGAGACTGACTAGAATTCAGAGAAACATGGTAAAATTTGTGGGAACTGATGGAGAATGACATAGACAGATCCAAAAGACCAATGTGCATTATTACAACAGCATAAATGAAAAAAATCACTAGAAGGAATCCAGATTCTGAGTATTGAAAACCATAAAACCTATCTCCTTCCTCTTTTCAGGGAGAACAGAGACTGCTAAGTCATATGTGGATTATCAAGTGGTGGAGGAGGATCTGGCCTCTGAAAGTTTTATGTTCAATCCAATACAACTCAATAAGTATTCATTAAACATTTATTCTTATTATAGTAAAAGACACTGAGAATCAAAAACAAAATGGCAAACATTTCCTAATTTGAAAGACCTTGCAATTTGCTGAGGAGACACAAATCTTTGGAATTATTTACCTCCAAGTCAACTTTCTAATCTGACTATTAATCTATGGGTGATTCAATTTACTCAGAAGTAGGCCCTGATTCTCCCCAGTATTCAGTAATATATAGAAACCAAGGGGAAGCCCATAAAGAGACTCTTTTCTCCTGAGCACTCTAAATATATTTTGCTATCTGCTTCAACTCAAGGACAGTACATATAATACTCAAAATATCAAGAATGAAGGATCAAATCACAAGATGCTATGTGAGCATCATTTTTCAGAAAATAAATCCCATAACCATAAACTTTCAGAAAATGCAGTCAAACTTGGGATGGAAAATCTATCCACATACAGAGAGAGAACTAAAGAGATTGAATGTGGATTGAAGCCTAGTAGTTTCATCTTATTTTGTTTGTTTGTTAATTTACTTTCCTTTTTTGTAGTTTTTTTCCCCTTTGGTCTGATTTTTCTTGCATAATATGACAGATATGGAAATATGTTTAAAAGTATTATACATGTATAACTTATATCAGATTGCTTGCTGTCTTAGGGAGGGAAGGAGAAAAAATTTGGAACCAAAAACATCTTACAAAAATGAATATTGGCCATTCTTCAATTGATAGATGGTCAAAGGATATGAACAGACAATTTTCAGATGAAGAAATTGAAACCAATTCTAGTCATATGAAAAGGTGTGCTAAATCACTATTGATCAGAGAAATGCAAATAAAGACAACTCTGAGGCACCAATACACACCTCTCAGATTGGCTAAGATGACAGGAAAAGATAATGATGAATGTTGGAGGGAATGCAGGAAAACTGGTACACTGATGCATTGTTGGTGGAGTTGTGAATACATCCAGTCATCCTAGAGAGCAATTTGGAACTATGCTCAAAAAGTTATCAAACTGTGCATACCCTTTGATCCAGCAGTGTTTCTACTAGGCTTGTATCCCAAAGAGATCTTAAAGGAGGAAAAGGGAACCATGTGTGCAAAAATGTTTGTGGCAGCCCTGTTTGTAGTGGCAACAAACTGGAAACTGAGTGGATGCCCATAGCTGGAGAACGGCTGAATAAGTTGTGATATAGGAATGTTATGGAATAGTATTGTTCAGTAAGAAATGACCAGCAGGATGACTTCAGAGGAGACTGGAGAGACTTACATGAACTGATGCTAAGTGAAATGAGCAGAACCAGAAGTTCATTGTACATGGCAACAACAAGATTATACAGTGATCAGTTCTGATAAATGTGGCTCTCCATCAATGAGATGATTCAAACCAGTTCCTATTGTTCAGTGATGATGAGAGCCATCTACTCCCAGAGAGAGGCCTGTGGGCATTAAGTGTGGATCACAAAATAGCATTTTCACTCTTTTTGTTGTTTGCTTGCATTTTGTTTTCTTTCTCATTTTTTCCCTTTTTATCTGATTTTTCTTGTGCAGCAAGATAATTGTATAAATATATATATATATATACATATATTGGATTTGACATATATTTTTACCATGTTTTAACACATATTGGATTACTTTCCATTTAGGGGAGGGATGAGGAGGAATAGAGGGGAAAATTGGAGCACAAGGTTTTTCAAGAGTCAATGTTAAAGATTTGTCCATGTATATGTTTTGAAAATTAAAAAGCTTTACTAAAAAAAAAAGAAAAAAAAAGAATGTTGAAAACTATCTTTACATGTATTTGGAAAAATAAATTACTACTGAGAAAAAAATTAATTCTGAATTTAATGAACAACAAAGAATTATGTGAAGAAGGCGAGAAAAAAAGATTAATGTGTGAAACTTCAAATCTCTGTTGCTTAATCTTTTTAAAATACACATTTCTTTCAGAAAGAAAAGGAAGTTGCAAAGTTTTGAAACTATGAAATAATACTTCAGCCTGCTCAGGGCTAACTCGCATAGGTGGGGCTCTGTTGTTGGTTATGATTTCCACACCTGTCTAGCCTGTGACCCAGATACTTTCTCATTTAGGCGGTATGTTGCAGCAATAACTATGTTCTGAGCAGGGTTTGTTTTTCTGCAGTGTGAATTGTCAAACCAAAGTCCATTGGCATCCCAAACCTCTTCTTTGTCATTTGTAAAATAACAGGGTTGGACCAAATGATCTGAAAGAGCTCTTCCAGCTCCAAGTTTGTGATCCTGTTGGAAATGTATGTGCTGGGTTGCTTACCTTGTCCTATATTGGAGCTCCTTTAAAAGCCCTTTGATCCTCCCAGAACCTTGTCTGATGATATTCATTGCATTTATCACCAGCTTCAGAATTTGCTTTATCTTTGACAGATAAAATTAGTATTGAGTCCAAGGTAAATACAGAGCTAGTAAGAGAAAACATAGCTCCCTTTAATGAGTTCATACCTCCTGGTTGAACTGTGATCTTGAGTAAATCACTTCATCTTTTAGGCCTGTTAATGGCAGGAGGGAAAAGGAAGGGATTTGATCAGGCCTAAAAACTGGTAGATGTGATAGTTGAGCCACTATCAGTGATCTTTGAAAAATCTTGCCAAATTCAAAAGGATTAATAAGAATAAATGTTTTAGAGGTTTTTTTTTTTAAAAAAGAAAAGAATAGATAGAGTCTGTTTACTACATGCCAGTAAGCTTGTCTTTAATTCCTGATGAAATTCTAGATTTTAGGAGAGAGTTAGCTCTGGAAGAAGGAAGTATTGATTATAAATAGAGCCAAAATGACTTTATCAAGAAGTCATTCTTCACCAACGTGATTTTCTTATTTGATGAGTTTATTAGGCAGGATAATATATAGTTAACTTTAATTTTAGCAAAGCAGTTGAGAAAGTCAAATGTAGGCTTGATGATAACTCACAGATAGTGGATTTAGAATTGGTCAGATAGCCAGACCCAAAGGCTAGTTATTAATGATCCAATACAAAATTGGAAGGAGATCTCCAAGGAAATGTTTTAGGGATTATTGTTTGACTCTGTGCCACTTAACATTTTTATCAATTACTTAGAAAAATCATAGCTCTCATACTTCCAAACTGTAGATATAAAGCAGGGAGGGATAGCTAATTAACCAAATAACAGGATCTAAAAGGATCTCGACAGGCTAGAACATCCAACTGAATCTAATAAAATGAGTTTTAATAGGAATAGATATAAAGTCATAGTCTTGCATTCCAAGAGTTGACTTCACAAGTACAAGGCAGTATTTTGTCTGAAAAAGAGCTAGAAGTTTTAGGGATTCACAAGCTTAATATGTGTCAACAGTGTGATGTGATAATCAAAAAAGCTAGTATATTCTTAAGTCATATAAAGAAAAAAAAATCTGCTAGAAATAAGGAAAGAAATGTTGGCTATTCTATATCTTCATGGGAAAGGAGCATAGGAAAGGGGATTGATAGTGATTCCCTCTCTTCTCTGTGAACAGAACAGAGTTCTACTGTAACTCTTTAGGGCTAGATTTGTTTGGCTCCTTCCCAGGACCATGGAGGGCTCTCATCCTCTACCATTTCCAGAATCTAAGCACCTGCCATATACAATCAACAACTCCTGCTTAGAAGACTGTCCCAGGACAATCTGTTTTCACTCGCTAGTTATACTACTCTTGGATTTTTCATCCACTCTTGGATTTTTATTTTGTCCCTTTCCCAAAACCCTCTCTTTATCTTTTCTTACTTTTCCTAATTTTACAGCTCCTGACATCCCTGACACAATTTTATATCTCCAGCCACAAGTCCTATATTCCAACCTTTTCCCCAACCCCAGTAAAAGGAAGGTCCTTGGCCATTATTGGCACTGAACTCAGACCTTCCATCTTGGTCAAGAATAATCCTTGCCACATTATAATTTTCTCACTTCCTAAATGTGGATATATTCCTCAGTGGTCTGTCCTTGATCTTCCTCTCTCTATATTCTCCATTCTTACTTTACTATTGCCTGGATTTCAACTATCAGTTCTGTACAGGTGAGTCCCAAAGTATGCTTAAAAGAGGTCTTGTCCCATAATTGCATAGGTAGAACGATACAGTGGAATTTGAAAGTTTCAAATTCTCTCTTTGTCCCTTCTTGTCTATGTGACTTTAAGCAAGTCTTTGTATGACTTCATTGCTCAAGACTTTAAGCTCACATTGGTAAAAATGAGAAACTTGGATTAGATTGTCTCAAAAAAAAAAAAAACCTTCCAGCTCTAGACTTATGATTTTATGATTCCTATGGAATCATACTTTAACCTCCTGAAGTTCCCTGTTTGGGACATGACTGTGAATAAATATGATGAGTAGGAAAAATAGTCTCTCTGGTCTGTAGTGCTTTTGTTACTCTGTCTCCAGGCTCCATGATGTGAGAGTAGCCAGAGTGTGTGAGATCTCTTAGTATTGGTCACCTTTTGGGTGGAACAGGAGTTGAAAAGAATCTATTTTAAGTGGAAGCTAGAAAACAGAAAGTCCCGGTAAGCTGGCTACTTACATGACCATCTGGTATTGCAGAAGTCTGCCATTTTGGGGAGACCTACAAGGAGTGTCAGAGGTTAAAAGAAAGACTCCTTTCTGGAGATTCCATCATATCATTCATGTTCTGTTATAAAGCAATTTTTGTTGCTTTTCAATCATGTTCAACTCCTCATGACCCCATTTGGGGTTTTCTTGGCAAAGATATTAGAGTACCTTGCCATTTCCTTCTTTAGCTTATTTTACAAATAAGGAAACTGAGGCAAATAGGAGTAAGCAACTTGCCCAGGATGACACAGCTAGGAAGTGCCTGAGGTCTGATTTAAACTCAGGAAGATGAGCCTTCCTGATTCCTATCCACTATGTCGCCTTGCTGTTCATTATAATGTACATAGCAAGATCATAATTCATCTCCATTTTGGGGGCACAAAGACAAATGGGATTTCTGCAGGAAAAGAAAGGAATGAGAGAAGTTTTTCCTGCAGTGAGGGTCCACAGCTCCCTATTCATGGAGGATATAGTTTTGCCCTCATAAGGAACGTTTGAAGTTTACCTACACATAAATGATGATGAAGTGAGCCCAGTGGCCTCTTTTTGCATACATATTTCCTGCCAATCTCTGTGCTTTTATGAAAAGCTAGAACTGGATAGCCCTCTAGTATCCAGCTTCTTAAACTTAACTCTATGTGGGGTCTCATAACTGAATGTTGGGGTCATGAAATTATGATTTATTATTAGTAAATGTTTGATTTGTCTACCTATTTTATCTACCTACATACCCAGTCATGTTAAAATTTCTCAAGCGAAAAGGGCCCATGAGGGGGAAAGAATGTAAGAAGTCCTGCACAAGGATGAATACAGAGAGGCTTGGAGAGACTTTCACGAACTGATGCTAAGTGAAATGAGCAGAACCAGGAGATCATTATACACTTCAACAACAATACTGTATGATGATCAATTCTGATGGACGTGGCCCTCTTCAACAATGAGATGATACAAACCAGTTCCAATGGATCTGTAATGAACAGAACCAGCTACATCCAGCGAAAGAACACTGGGAAATGAGTATGGACCACAACATAGTATTTACACACTTTCTGCTGTTATTTGCTTGCAGTTTTGTTTTTCTTCCCAGATTATTTTTACCTTCTTTCTAAATCTGATCTTTCTTGTGCCACAAAATAACTATAAATATGCATACATATATTGTATTTAATATATATTTTAACATATTTAACATGTATGGGTTTACCTGCCATCTAGGGGAAGGGGTGGAGAGAAGGAGGGGAAAAGTTGAAACAGAAGGTTGAAATTATTGTTGAATGTTGAAAAATTACCCATGCATAAGTTTTGTATATAAAAAGCTATTTTAAAAAAAGAAGTTCTGCACAGTCACTATAATGAATGAGACTTGTTTACATGGGAATCTACCATCTTTTACTCTAGGAAGGTATGGGTAAGTATTCACTAGCCAGTCCAGAATAGAAGTATGCTGCTCCAAACCTAACACATCCTAGCCACCATTATCTCTATAAGCTCTAGAGCCAAACTTAAAAATTTTTAATACACATTGTTTTATGACTCATGTTGGGAGAGAAAAATCAGAGCAAAAGGGAAAAACCAGTTCTTATGGGAGAACTGAAAAAAAAAAAACCCAGAAAAAAGAAGTGACTATAGTATGTGTTGATTTACACACAGTCTCCTTAGATCTTTTTCTAGATGTAGATAGCATTTTCTGTTCAAAGTCTATTGGGATTGTAGAGCCAAACTTTTTGTGACTTGCCCCCTAACAGGCAGTTAAGTGGGACGCTTTCCTGATAGATCATATAATCCCTTAATGGTATTCCGTCCATAATTTTATATACTTTGGGGGTTCCTGAGGGGGTACACATAAATCCATCAATATGGGCCAGAACTTTGTAACAGATATACATGGTATACATAAATCCATCAATATGGGAGGCATTATACATAATTTACAAAAGCACACAGCAATATAACACAGGCTAGTGGTAATGTAACAAATAACATGAATCAACATGAAAATTTAACTACTGCAAAAAGTCTCATCAACAATCTTTCATCTCAAGAAATCCAATGATTCTTGCAATTGCTTAAAATACATAAGCACATAGTAATATAACACAGGCTAGTAGTAATGTAACAACATAAATCGACCTGAAAATTTACAAATGTCCATAAGTCCTAGAAATAGTCCATAAGGAATCCATTGTTCATTAGTTCATGCGCCAGGAATCTAATAATTCCTGTAAGCTCTGAAGTACTGCAAAAAGTCTCATCAACAATTTTTCATCTCAGGGAATCCAGTGATTCTTGCTGGTTTTTCAGGAACTGAAAGCTGAAGATTTTAAAGTTCTTTTTGACAGTCTCATTGTTAGCCATCTGATTCCTTTTCCACCTGTGGAAATATAAGCAGATCCTCTTCCCCAAGCAGTTAACCTATCTAATTCTCTTCTGTTTACCACTTTTGGGATTTCTCCTCATCATCTGGTAATTACATTGGAGCTGTTTGCACTGGATATTGTCTTGTTGTCTTAAAAGGCCTGTATTCTTCCCAACTGTAATCCTGATTGCTTTTCTGTTGGTTGATGACATCAGAGTTCTGAATTTCTAAAGTCTCTCTGGGTGTAACCTCAGCTGCTATCATGCCCCACCTGTCCTTTGATTGATACTTTGGAGCTGGGCCTTGCCTCTCCTTCCTCTGGGTCAATATACATTTAGAGGCCCAGTGAAAGCCTCCGTTACATTTTGGACATGGGGTTTTGGGTTTTCTCTCACCCTGTCTTCTCACTCTATCTCCATATCTACAATGAGCTCTCAAATGTCCAATTTTTCCGTACTGAAAACATCGACAAGTTTCTCTAGAATTCCTCTGCCAAGAAGGACCTTGTCTTTCCATGTTCATCATAGTTTGGGCATAATAAGCATTTATGTCCACTGTGGCACAGCGTCTAATGATTTCTTCTAAAGGAGCATTTTTGTCTAGCCCCCATATAATTCTTTTGCAAACCTCATTGGCATTTTCCTTAGCCAAATGTTTAGTCATTATTTCTGTTGCTGCATTGTCTCCAATGGTTCTTATTACAGCTGTTTGTAAACGTCCCACAAAATCTGCAAAAGGTTCATTGGGACCTTGCTCTATTTTTGTGAAAGCATTATTTCCATCTTTCTGTCCAGGGAGAGAATTCCAAGCTTTTATTGCAGCCTTAGAAATTTGCTCATACACTGTTATGGGATAATAAATCTGTTCTGAATTCTCTGCATACTGACCTTCTCCAGTTAGTTGGTCAAAAGTGATTTGTACAACAGCTCCTGTTTGCCTATTGCGTTGGGCTTGAATCCTACATAATTCATGAAACTCCGAAAGCCACAATAAATTTTGTCCCGGTTCTAGACAAGTTTTCGCTATGGATCTCCAGTCATTCGGGGTTAGGATTTCATAAGACAAATTATCTAGTAACATCTTCACATAAGATGATGTAGCCCCATAAAGAGTGCAACCCTTTTTCAAATCTTTAATTTTTCTCAAATTAAAAGCAGTGTATTTTCTCTCTTTTTGACCTGAGGAGTTGAGCTCTTCAATCACAGGATATGCATTTATAAAATCAGATATATCTTCCCCTTCATTTTTTGCCTTAATTAATGCTTTTTCTAATCTTTTCAAATTCTGCTTTACAGGAGAAGCTGACTGTGTTTCTGTCTCTCTCCCTCCCCCTTGTTCCACCCATGAAGGGTTAATTGCGGGGGGAGGGTCATGAGATGTGGAATCACCTAATTCCTCCTGCTGTGAAGTATCATACTCAGAATTGTAATTAACTCCATTCTCATCTGATTCATCCTCCTTTTCACCTAGTAAAGTTGGCAATTCTTCCTCCTGTACTTTCCTTTTCATCATTCTATCACTTAAATAACTTCTTATAGCCAATTGTATTACATTATATGTATTAATTATTGAGTTAGGCCCATTTTTATCATAGAATTGACAAAGATCCTCTCCAACCAATTTCCATTCATTTAGATCTAATTCCTTATCAAGAGAGAAACAAGGACATATGTCCTTTACAGTTTGTAAAAGTTCAGTGATTTGCTGTAAACTTATAATTAAACCTTGGCTTTCCATAACTTTGACAATGCTCTCTAAACATTTTCCTTGAACAGAAACAGGCTGTTTTCTAAATATCTGTCCCATCTTAGATGAAATTCTACTTTAACTCTTCTAACAAAATTTCTTTGTTGCACTCACCCTAATTTCTGGGTTGAAGAGTCTTTTCCACTGGATCAGGATCAGAGGCTTTTCCACTTGAATCAGGATCGGAGCTTTTCCACTTGAATCAGGATCGGAGCTTTTCCACTTGAATCAGGATCGGAGCTTTTCCACTGAAATCCACTGAGGGGTCTGTTTGTCCCTGTTCGGGCGCCAAAATGTGGTGAGCTTTTTCTTCTCAAAACATAGCCAGGTGATAAAAGTTCAGATCTTTTATTATTTCCAATATAGCCCGGTTAGCTTAGAGACCTATCTCTCTGCTTGGTTCCAAGAGCTCCCTCCGAATGTCACCAAATCCAAAGGTCTGGTCCTTCAGCCTCTGCCTCTGCTTTCTTCTGCCTCCAGCCAGCTCCAGTCTTCATGTCATTCCGGTGAAATCTCGACTTGTAGCGTCTTCACTCTCCAGAGCTCTCCGACTGGCCCATTGGCCTATTTATGCTCCTTCCAGAGAGAGGGATTATGGGTAGTTCTACTTAGTACCTTGTTTCAGGTTCTGCCCAAAACATCTTTTTGTAAGATTAGATCAACTCTAACTACTTAGCAGTTAGTAAGGATTCCAACACTGTATGATGATCAATTCTGATGGACGTGGCCCTCTTCAACAATGAGATGATACAAACCAGTTCCAATGGATCTGTAATGAACAGAACCAGCTACATCCAGCAAAAGAACACTGGGAAATGAGTATGGACCACAACATAGTATTTACACACTTTCTGCTGTTATTTGCTTGCAGTTTTGTTTTTCTTCCCAGATTATTTTTACCTTCTTTCTAAATCTGATCTTTCTTGTGCCACAAAATAACTATAAATATGCATACATATATTGTATTTAATATATATTTTAACATATTTAACATGTATGGGTTTACCTGCCATCTAGGGGAAGGGGTGGAGAGGAGGGGAAAAGTTGAAACAGAAGGTTGAAATTATTGTTGAATGTTGAAAAATTACCCATGCATAAGTTTTGTATATAAAAAGCTATTTTAAAAAAAGAAGTTCTGCACAGTCACTATAATGAATGAGACTTGTTTACATGGGAATCTACCATCTTTTACTCTAGGAAAGTATGGGTAAGTATTCACTAGCCAGTCCAGAATAGAAGTATGCTGGATTATGGTACAAGAACTGCTCCAAACCTAACACATCCTAGCCACCATTATCTCTATAAGCTCTAGAGCCAAACTTAAAAATTTTTAATACACATTGTTTTATGACTCATGTTGGGAGAGAAAAATCAGAGCAAAAGGGAAAAACCAGTTCTTATGGGAGAACTGAAAAAAAAAAAACCCAGAAAAAAGAAGTGACTATAGTATGTGTTGATTTACACACAGTCTCCTTAGATCTTTTTCTAGATGTAGATAGCATTTTCTGTTCAAAGTCTATTGGGATTGTAGAGCCAAACTTTTTGTGACTTGCCCCCTAACAGGCAGTTAAGTGGGACGCTTTCCTGATAGATCATATAATCCCTTAATGGTATTCCGTCCATAATTTTATATACTTTGGGGTCTCCTGTCATAACATCCATCACCAGAGTCCAAATTGGACATTTCTTTTATACCCTTACGTGGACTTCTGAACCCCACCATTTCACTTACACTCCCAGATAAGAGGCAAATCAGTTCAGTTTTACCAGCAGCAACTTCCCCTCCAAAGCTAACCTAATGGAATCAGCTCCCTAAGGTCTTCCAGCTACCTGCAGCTACTGACAAAAATCCAATCCAGGATGCCTTATCTCCCAGAAAACATGACACATTGTTCTCAGACACAAACATGAATAAGCAGGTTTTGTGGGAGCCACACTGACTCATACAAGCTGACAGTAATAGCAGGATTCTGGGTGTGGAGTTCTTTCAAGTGGTGCTGCAAGCATTCCTGCTGGAGAATGGATCATGTTTGGTGATCATGGTTGGTGATAAATGACCTCCTAAGAGGTAGTGTACCTGCCACACAGAATGGACCCAATGCCTCACTTGGAAACTCCTGCTCTTACTGACGGAGTGCAAGGGAAGTGCCTTAGTTACAACCTTATAGAAGTAAAATATTGATAAATCAGATAATAATAAATATATCAGGATAAATCAGAGGTTAATCAAGAAAGAAGGTATTGGTAGTAAGGGGGATAAAGAGACTTTTTGTAAAAGGTGACAAGGAAGAAGGAAGCCAGGTTATGGGGAGGAGAACAGAGAATAAAAAAAGAAAGTTCTGATATGATCTGGCCCAGCCCTTTTCAATTGACATATAATAGCTGAGTCCTCTTCTGGTTTCCTATCCTTAGGGAAAGGTGCTGCCATCAAATCTGTCACCAATTCTGGGCACAAGTAAAAGGCACACTGGCATGCACACCTTGAGGCACTGTAGTCACAGTGGGGGAAAAATAACAATAAAATGTTGACTCTGAAGTCTGAGGACCTAGGTTGTAACTATTCATTTAATGCTTATTTCCTGTATAATCTCAAACAAGTCACTTCATCTCTCTAGACCTCAGTTTCCTTATTTGTAAAATGAGATGGCCCCTGAGGTCCCTTTCAACTATAGATCTATCAATCAAGTCCACTTTCCTGTCCCAAGTTTGGAGACGGTAATGCAAAGCCCAGGGAATAATGACAGCAGCTAGCTCAAGAATTGGCAGGAATTCCCTGTGCACGTTGGGCTGGTAAGCCTCCTGTGCCAACTAAATTGTAAATGCCTGGGATGATCTATTCTCATGGGAGCCCCAAGAGGTTATGGGTGTTTACCTTGTACAGTGCTAGTTATTCTTTCAGACTTGGACTGATACTTTTATTTTTTCTATCTTATATATTTTTCCCAATTACATGTTAAAACAATTTAAAAACTTTTTTTTTTTAAGTTTTGAGTTTCTTTTATTCTTTTTCTTTTATTTGGACTAGTGCTTTTTCATCAGATTGGGAAAAAATTTTATTTTATGATTGGAAAATATCAAGGGCTAACTTTGACCTAATAATGTCTCCATTAGAGGGAGAAATCAGTAGATTGAAAGTTCTTCCAATAAAAAGTCTCTCATGGATGTATCTTGCTTGTGGAGGCTCAATAAATGTTTTAAAAATTAATAACTGAAGGAATGAAGTGCTTGAAGATCATAAAAGATTCCTTGATAAATGCAATTATGGAGGTAACAGTGTCAGATTTTTAACATCTATGCTTTATGCAATAGGATTATATTTTGGTCTATATGTATATATAACCTATATGTATATATATATGATTATAAATTGCAGAAAATGTGCCAATCTGCATTGACAGAAGGATTGTTAGAGATTAATGAAATCACAGATCTAGCTTCTATTCTAAGAACTGTGCTATAATGAGAATTCAGACTCAAAAATGAAAGTTTCTGTCCTCACAGATTCTTGACCTGGGTCCATGAATTATAAATTCATGCATTGTATGAATTTGGATGTAGGGGGGGAAACCCATCATTTTTACCAGCCTCAAACTAAAATTTAATATTTCCTTCCATTGTAAATGTAAGCATTATTCAGAGGGGTTCCTAGGCTTCATCAGGTTGCCAAAGAAATTCATGATACAAAAGAAGTTAAGAATTCCTGCCATTCTGGAAAGCCTCCAGGATACTGGGAGGAGTCCTTCTGGAGAATTCACATGGCTCATAAGATCATAAATTTAGAGTAAAAAGATACCTTGCAGATCATCCTATATGGGAACTACATTGGTCAAGAAAGTGTAGCAAGTATGTCAGTATTTGCCACTTCTGCAAGACCACAGATGTGTTAATATAATGAGGAGCTAGAACAACAACAAAAAAGATATATGAGTTCCTTTATTTTTCATAAAATGTCCTTTTTGTTATATCACAAGCTTGCCTTTGGAATATCAGCATTAATCTCCAGGCCTAGCCAATGGAGAGCTCCTTGGTGTCCAGATGAGAACTCAAGCTAACTAGAAGTACCATCCCTGAAAGGTCATCAGGGGCCCCTGGCGTTTAAAGTATCTCAGGATCAAGAGTCACTTTTACTGGGCAAAACCTTTCTCACAAATAGTGCAAAAGAAAGCTTGAGGTCAGTGCCTCTTTGAGTTGGCCCTCCATAAGCATCATCAGAATTAAGGCAATTTTATAGTACAAGAGCTTCTGTGAGACCCGATGTACTGATCATAATCTAAAATAGAATGATTTATACTGAGGGGTTCAGATTAGTCATCTATTTCATTCTTGCCACTTGGATAGCAAGGTTCTTATTTCTTTTTGTTCCTTTTCTATTTATAGAATTTCTAATAATTTTTCAGAGGACAAAGGGGGAAAAAAGAGAGAGCTATTTCCCACCTAGTTTGAGCTACAAGGTTCCTATCTGAGAGAGGAAAAAGAATTTTCCCCAGACCTCTATCCTGACTTAGACCCAGGGTCATTCCCAGAGTTGGGCAATTTAGCACATAAATAATAGAGAGGACCTCAGTTCACTACTGGGAGATGAATGCTAGAAGGACAATGCGAGCAGCACAGAATGTATAAATGAAAAGGAACTTGGGAGGAACCCCAAGATCTCACAGATAGGAAGTTGCAGCAATGAGATTTGAATCCAGATTTTCTGATTCCAAATTTAGCACTTTTTCATTGGGTCCTTATAATATATTACTCTTCCTCATGTATTCTGTGATCCAAACAATCTGGGTTTCTTGCTGTTCCTCTTCCATAACAATGCATTCCCTAGCTCCATGATTCCTAGTCCCTCATGCCTAGAATGCTCTCCACTCTCACAGCTGAGAATCCCTAGTTTCTTTGGAGGTTCAGTCCAAGGCCTTTCTTTTATGAGACTTTGTCTCAGCTGCTAGTGGCTCCAGCCAAATTAATATATCTTTTGTGTATACTTGTGTGTGCCTGGCATATGATAGATGCTTAACAAACGTTTAGTGAATGCATGAATGCATGAATGAATCCTTTCCTCTAGAATAAAATTTCCTTAAGGGCAAGGAAAATCTAAATTTCGTCTGGATTTTTCCAGTGCTAAACACAGTGCCTTATACATAGCAGGAGCACCGTTAGTCTCAACATAGACATGGAGAGAAGAGAGGCATTTTATTGCAATGGCAAATCATTTCTCCAGGATTGTGAGTTATAATGGAGAAGAAAGAAAGAAAAGAAAGAAAGAAAGAAAGAAAGAAGAAAGAAAGAAAGAAGGAAGGAAGGAAGGAAGGAAGGAAGGAAGGAAGGAAGGAAGGAAGGAAGGAAGGAAGGAAGAAAGAAAGAAAGAAAGAAAGAAAGAAAGAAAGAAAGAAAGAAAGAAAGAAAGAAGAAAGAAAGAAAGAAAGAAAGAAAGAAAGAAAGAAAGAAAGAAAGAGGGCAGCTAGGTGGTGTGGTAGATAGAGCACTAGCCCTGAAGTCAGGAGGACCTGAGTTCAAATCTGGCCTCAGACACTTAATACTTCCTTGCTGTGTGACCCTGGACAAGTCACTTAACCCCAATTGCCTCGGGGGGAAAAAAAACAAAGAAAGAAAAAAGGAGAGGAAGAAAAATATGGTCCAAAGTCACTTAACAAAAAGAAATCATTTGTGGAGAAATAGTCTTTTTGTAAACAAAGTTGTACAACATAAAGAATCACAGGATCTTGGAGTTGAAGGAACCTAAGAGGTGTTTTTCCAACCCCAACATCTTACAGTTGTGTTAGACCTATGTTATAGGTTTAGAAGAAGGAGTTGAATGAGATGAAGTGACCCAGGGTATCATAGTTCAATTCAATTCCACTTCATCTATTAAGTGCCTACTGTATGCCAGTACTGAACTAGTTGCTAGAGATATAAAGAGAAAATAAAATCACTTGTCCTCAAGATGCTTATATTCCGTTGAGGGGATACAACTGGTACCCAGATAAATAAATTTGAATTATATTCAAAGTGAATTCAAGATAATTTGGGAGAGGGAAGGGGTGTAAGTAGGTATCATTTAGGATGGAGTACTTGAGCTGAACCTTGAAGGTAGTTAAGGATTCAAAGACACAAAGGTAGGTAAGGAGAGCATCTCAGGCCTGGACAAGCGCTTGTTCAGAGGCAAAGTGGAAAGAGAATGCCATATCAAGCGAGCAGGAAATAGGTCAGTTTGACTGGAATATAAAGTAGGACTGGGAAATAACATGAAATCTGTGTGGAAAATCAAATACAGTCAGACCATGGTAGTTTTAAAATGCCAAACAAAGTAGTTTGTATTTTATAGTAGGTTACACGGTGGATAGAGGGCTGAGTTTGGAGTCAGGAATGCTCATTTTTGTTAGTTGAAATCAGGTCTCAAACACATACTAGATATGTGACTCTGGGCAAGTCATTTAACCCTGATTGCCTCAGGACTCTACTTCACTATCTTTTCCAAGAAAATTCAAAATGGGGTCACAAAGGACTTGACACAACTGAAAACAACTGAACAGCAACAATTTTATCCTAAGGAACAATAATGCTAAAACTAAGATGAGAAGATGGTCCAGGATGCTTTTCACTATGTCTTGCTAACTTCCCATCACATGAAAGTATAAGGAAGAGTGATCCAGCCAATTGAAAGGCCTTGTAGAAAGATAAATTTGTAAGCTGATTTTGGGATAGGTTGGAGTGAGAAAATATTGGAACTGGCAAGTAGATGTTTGGTGTAGCCATAATTGTAAAATGTATATTGTGGGAAAGGAACCCAAAATCCCAAAACACAAACAATTAATAGTGGCACAAAGTGGATGAATTGAGGGAAAGATCAAGTCATCTATTGACTAAATTTTCAATCTTCACTCTGAGTCAGAAGATCAACAAAAGATAGAACATGCCATTCCAAAGCCAAGAAACATTTATTTCAACAATACCATTAAATGCCCTTGATTATTTTTGGCTTCCTATTAGATTAATCATAAAATTTAAAGAGGACACAAAATGTTCTAAATGCACACGATGTCGTTACTAATAAATTCAAAGTACCCCTTAAAGTAATTTATTGAGTAGTTCATCATGATAAAATAGTATAAAAATGAAAACGTTCTTAGGAATATATTTATAGACCCATACACAGAGTAATAAATTGTGGGAAAGAATAATACATCTCGACATTAGGTAGTAACACTGGGATCCATCTCGGTACAACTAACCTATCTCCAGAGTCATAAAAATGAAAGAAAGTTCTGGGAAGTTTGGACTATTTTGTATTGCTGAAAACAGATACAGATAATATGCTTTACCAGACAAAGATCTCCTGGAGCAATTCTATGATGCTATCCTTAATATCACTGCTACAGGATTCTTTTACATAGATGAATGAATGAATGAATAAAAAAGTAATTGCGAAGCTCTTACTATGTGAAGCACAAGCCAAAAGCTGATGTAACAAATAGAAAATCAAGATGTTCTTTGATCTTAAGAAATTCATATTCTAACTAGTGAAGACAAAACACATGGGAAGATTTGGTTGTGTTTCTGATGGGAAAATGTGGTGGTTATTAGGGTTCAATGTCAGGGCAAGATAGCAAGGCCCAAGAGTCTTTTTTTTTCTTTTCTTTTTTTTTTTTTTTTTTTACATCTGTAAATAAGGTGGGAATTTCAAGGGATCTGGAGTGCATAGTGCCAGGCTAATGGCAAGACCCTTAGGATTCCTTGACCAGGATGTTGCTAAGGTCCATTTGGGCTACCATCTTAATGGAGACATTGTAGTTAGTGACTCCCTCATCAATTAAGCAATATGAGAAGTCTATAATTTTCTGTTCAGGGTGGTAGAACTAATGAAAGGGCCAGACTTCACTGGTTGTCCCCTGGGTGGCTCCTGCTATTTTTTCCTTGTGTCCTTTCTTACCTAACAGGGAGAATGGAAGAAGAAACAAGTGGTACAAGAACCCTAAATCACGCTTATGTGTGAAACACTTTCAATAATATTGATTCTGCATTGATTACTCAGCTAAGTATAATGAGGGATATGGATGGAATGGTAATCTGGGTCTGGGACATGTCACAGACCTAAGGCAGATTCCAACAGTTTGTTGACAGGACAATTCAGCTTTTCCATGGGGAAAGGCAGGGAGAGTTACAAGAATAGACATTTTTCTTTCTCAGTTTTTTTTTCCCTTCTCGATCTTATTTTTCTTGTGCGACAAAATAACTGTATAACTATGTATACACATATTGGATTTCATATATTGTAACATACTTAATATGTATTAAACTACCTATCACCTAGGGGAGGGGGTAGGGGAAGGAGGAGAAAATTTGGAACAGAACTTTTGCAAGGGTCATTGTTGAAAAATTACCCATGCACATGTTTTATAAATAAAACAATAAATAAATAAAAATAAAAAAGAATAGACATTTTTAAAAATTGTTCCAATTGGTGAATGGGAGTCTTTCTGAATAGCTGTAGAAGTATTCCAAAAGCCTAGCTTTCTTCCACTATGTTTGTCTTGCCTCAATCTTGCTGAAGCCTTCTCTATTCCAGATAAAGATGACTTTTTCATTCATGTCTGGTAGGAGAACATGTTATACAGGGAGAACAACCTCTCCCCTCCAAGTGACTGTGGACCAAGAAATGGTTCTCAGTCCTTGGTCTTCTTTTCTCTTTAGTTAAAGGAGAGATAGTCAGACTCTGGAAAAGTGAGCCAGGCTATTTGTGTATGTACACACTCATACACACAACAGCTAAGCACAATGCCTGATACATAGTAGGTGTTTAATAAATGCTTGTTCCTACATAAGTCATTATCTGTTTTTAACAGTATTTTCTTTTAGTTTGAATAGAGGTTCTAATTCAGCCTCTCTCCTGTTCAGTAGATTAGCCTGGGTGTTAAAAAAAAAATGTACATTTAATTATTTCCATAGTGAACTCTTTTGAGCTATTTGCTCTGTGATCCAGACTACCTCCTTTTAAAAAAGTTTTAGGTCCCCTTTCAACTATAAATGTTTGAAGATATCATACTTTGTAAAGATTTAAAGGATTTTCAAGGACAATTTTGAATATGGATGATTTTTCATGTTATTTACTGACTTTAGCGCCTAACCTACATAAGAAGAGAAAAGATTTAATGAATTTCATTTTCTCTCTAGTCAATTACAACAGGGGAAACTTGCCTTAGGAAATTTTATTGGAAAATGGTCTTTGGAACAGGTGTCATTGACAATGGATAGTTTGTAAGACAGATTTTTTTTTTCTTTAGGGAAGAATGATTGAGTCAGAACACTTGAAATGTCTTCTTGATAGTGAATTGGTATGTTTGTTTGAGAGATTCCATTTCAATAATCTTTTAAGGAATGAAATGGTTACTATTCTTCATTAGCATGATTATCACTACAAATACTAATCCTTGTAGTAGTATGTTTGTAAATATTTGACAACTGACTCTCCAAAAAAAGTGTTTGACATACCCTAAAGTTTAATTTGCATTATAAACATTTGATCCCTTTCTAAATTAGATATTCAATAAAGCAAGAAGTCCAAAGCCTTATTTATGGAGTTTGATTTCCATGGTATAAATGCATACACAAAAAGTTTAACAATCAACTCTTACAATGTGTTCTCCAAAACATGTCTGATTATTTGTCACTTTTATTTTTTTCATTAAGAAGGCAGCTACTAGGGCTATATGCTTTTAGACAAATGCATGGCCAATTAGTTTAATAGATTGGTCCGTGAGTCAAGATTATAGGTTTGATTGGTATGTAGGTCAATGACCTATAACCATAAAACAGACCAAAGCAATACCTAGCAATCACCTGGAAATAAATAAACAAGAGAGGCAAATCATTCCCTCAACTGTAAAAATAACTAAAAGTACACGTCCTATTGACAGTGAATCAACATAAGCCAGACAACAAGCACTTATTAAGTACCTACTATATGCTAAGCATTGTATTAAACACAGGGGATTCAAAAGAGGCAAGAGACCATCTCTTCCCTAGGGAAGTGTACAATCTAACAGAGGATACAATCAGCAAGCAAATCATAGTACAGAAAGTAGGAAGAATGTGCTCTGGTATCTATTCTTCTAACTCCTTTACCTGAACTTGAGCCCCACCTGAACCTCAGGTTGCTCACATATAAAGTGTGGGTGTGCGGTTAATTGACCTCAAAGGACTTTTCTAGTACCTATTTTCTCTTATTTTATAAGACCAAGCCCATTTGCATTATTACTACCCTGGAAAAGGTGACTGTGTTATGGTCTTAGTTTCTGACAGGATATGTAAAATAACTGAGCTATGAAATATGACTGTATTTTCACCTGAGAAAAATCTTAAGGATCACACATCAGTGCTGGGCTGAAGGATTTAAAGTCAGTTTTTCAGGAGGGAGGAAGGATGAGTAGATAGGTGTGATGATGTATACCAAGGGAATTTTCTTCCAACATGTGAGCTATGCTGAAATAGCAACTCCTCTCTCCTTGAAAATTGAACAGCGTTTCTCTAAATCAACTTGTCATATTTTCTGCACCAGCAATCATTAAATTGATGACACAAGCATTATTTCTTTGCAGCATTTTTGGTCAAGTTATCAGCTTGAAAGACTCTAATATATGAAGCTATTTGGCTATTTTGGTTAAACAGATGACCTTTCTGCCTTGATAAAGTCTAAAGCCTACTGGAGCCAAGGAAAACCCCAATCTGTCAAAAAAAAGCATCACTCCCAGAAATAGTTTTCCCTAAAAAAAAAAAAAAAAAAAAAAAAAAAAAAAAGGGAGGGAGGGTGGAGCAGCTAGATACTGTTTTCATAGCTAGGAAGGCTCCCGGTCCTGCCATTTCCTGTCATCGTGCCACTCTGAGCACATCAACTGGCCCTCTAAGACTGTTTTCTCATTTGTAAAGTGAAGGGTATCTTACTTCTAAGATAACCTCCAAGTCTAAAGCTTATGGTTCTAATTAATTCAGACCCAGCAGTCTTTTTCCATTGTCGGATTACTGGGAGCTTTTTAAAGAATCCTAGAAAGATATACTGGGTGTAGCAAGCTACTTACTAGGTCAGGTTTGGGAAATGGAAAGGTGAGAAATAAGAAGTCTTGGATTTCGAAGGAAGGCAGAGAAAATATAGGCAAACCAAACCACTTAGGGTATGGGTGAAACATAAGTACAATGAATGGTAGTTTCTTCCTTAGTAATAGCTACTATGAGCAAGCTTAAAGCCCCACATTCAACCTGACAAAAATCCTTGATTTATCAGCTGTTTTCTGAACCTTCATGGCACTGACCAACACCTGCCTTTGAATATAAGGGAAGGAGATTTGCAGTGGATGGACCAGTAAAGGAAGAGGAAAAATATTACAAGAATTACAAGATCGGAGATTTATGACAGCAGTTCTTAGAATTTAGTCAGAACACTCAGTCACCAAGTAATAATAAAAATAATCAATATCATTTATATAACAGTTTTCATTTTTCAGTTGTCTGATTCTTTGTGACTTCCACTTGGGATTTTCTTGGCAAAGAATTGGATTTTCCAATTCATTTTACAGATAAGATGAGGCAAACAGCCACACAGCTAGTATCTGAGGCTGGATTTGAACTGAGGAAGATGAGACTCTTGACTCCAGACCCAGCCCTTTGTCCATTGCCCCAATAGTTTTATAAAATTTTTTGCATGTTTTATCTCATTTGATTCTCATGATGACTCTGTGAGGTAGATGCCTGTTATTGGGTACACAGGGAAACTGATGCTCACAGTGATTTATTAAAGGGTCACATAGCTAGTTAAATTATATTAACAGACCTCACTATATTATTGAAAGGCATATCTAATAAATTATTATACTGCAACTCAAAGTTTGTTTCTTCTTTTTTGGATGAGAGGACTAG
This sequence comes from Antechinus flavipes, assembly GCF_016432865.1. Classification (NCBI taxonomy): domain Eukaryota; kingdom Metazoa; phylum Chordata; class Mammalia; order Dasyuromorphia; family Dasyuridae; genus Antechinus; species Antechinus flavipes. Next base: position 59,827,332 of record NC_067400.1, read on the forward strand.
ACTTACAATTTTCATTTAAGCTTTGGGAACTCTAGGTATAGAAACTCCCTTCACTGATGCAGGTTCATTCATCAGTTTCCTCATTTGCAAAATGAGGAGAATAATAGCTCTTACTTTCCTAAGATTTTGAGGATAAAATCAGGTAATATTTGTAAAATACTTTTTAAACCTTAAAGCAACATAGAAATGCTAGCTATTTATGATTTATATTCTTAGACAGTAATCTTAAGTACTGAGAGGTTATAATTATTCAGTAAATCAGAGACAGGACATAACTCTGAATCATCTTGTCTTATCACACTAATTCTTACAAAACAGAAAAAACAAACAGTGCTCACCCATTCAATTCCATTATTTTCTGCGGAATAAGAAAGATGAAAAACATAGTCAAAGGGTCTTCAATTAGACATGAAAACAACTGTACTGACAGACATAGGAACAGACAATATCAAGGAGGGTGTGGGAGAGGGGATCTCCTTCCCTAGACATCTTGAGGAAAGCTATATGAACACCCTGTGTGTCTATGAGTGGATTAAATGAAACCTTAAGTGAAACTATTAGTTTTAGGAACCTATGATTATAATCGTGGATCAACATAGTAAAAGGTAGACAAGACAAGGTATTTTAATGTGGAAGGGTATTTCTCCAGACTTGTGATTTTCATTAAGGTAGGGAATTTCTGATGTAAAAATTTTTCCCTAAGACAAATCAGCAACTCAATTTATCAACTATCCTAAGACAATCTTGGTATGCTAGCACAATTTAATGGTGCTTCTGTACTTATTTTGACCTACACATGCTTTCTTTTTTGAGGAGAGTAAAGTTAATTTGACCAGTAAACCATGGTGGGGATATGGCTACAAGAAAATCTCTAGCAGTGTCTGTGTACATACACAAACTTTACATTTCCAAATTGTGTATACATCTATATATACTCCTCTTGACTGCCTTGTAAAGGTAAAAACAGTCTTTCTGTTCTACAATGTGTTGAATAAAGAGTATGGCTAACCTCCACAAGATTCAACATACTTGAATAAAAGGAAAAAAGAGGTCAGTTTTTGTGTCTTCTCATATACTCTCCTAAAATGAAAGGACCAAGGAAAGGAAGTTTCAGATGAGGGGGCAGACTACTGACTTTTTTACTTTGTTCTAAGAGGAAAAAACCTTTCACCTGTGAAGAGATCTCCATTTTTTTTTTGGGGGGGAGGTTAATTTGCACATAAAGAGGGTCTTAAAGGGCTTAATATACTTTTAAGCTATTATCATTAAAAAAATTTTTTTGAGCTCCAAAGTCCCTCCTTTTCTCTCCCCCTTCATTCTTGTTTGAGAAGTCAAGTAATTTGCTATATGTTATACATGTGCAGTCATGTAACACATATTTCCATATGAAAGAGAACACAGACATCCCCCCCCTCCAAAAAAAAAGAAAATTTTAAAAATATGTTTTGATTCCATCAGTTCTTTTTCTGGAGATGGATAACAATTTTTTTTGGTCTAAATCCTTCAGAATTGTCTTGGATTATTGTATTGCTGAAACTAGCAAGTATTTATAATTGGTCATCACATTGTTACCTCAACAATATAATATTACTCCTTTAAAATATTTTATATTATTTTTAACTTATGGAATAAAATGAGAATTTCCATAACATAGTATGATATTAAAAAAAAAATGATTGCACGTGAAACTGCAAGTCCAATGTGTACAAATTGTTATCCTTTTAAAACATATAATAAAGTTATGTACTTTTTTTCACCTTTGTTTCCTATGTTTAGTTTTTAGGCTTTCCAATTTAGTGTTTAATGGGGTCTCTTTAATTTGTTCTTTTTCTAGTTTTAAAAATTATATACATAGTTCATTCTTCTGCTCTTTTTTTTATTAATATAAACAGAGATTTAAGTTTTCCTCTGATCACTGCTTTTGCTGCATCCCCTAGGTTTTGATATAATGTCTCTTTATTGTCATTATCTTTAATGAAATTACTAACTATTAGGGCAGCTAGTTGGTGCAGTGGAGAGAGCACCAGCCCTGAAGTCAGAGGACCTAAGTTCAAATCTGCCCTCAGATACCTACCACTTCTAGCTGTGTGACCCTGGGCAAGTCACTTAACCCAATTGCCTCAGCCAAAAAAAAAAAAATTTACTAATTGCTTCCACTTGTTCTTTAACCCACACATTCTTTAAGATTATATTGTTTAATTTTCAATTAGTTTTTAATCTGTTTCCATGATTTCATAATTTTATTGCATTGTGATCCAAAAAGGATACTTTTAATATTTTTACTTTTTTGCTTTTAACTATAAAATATTTATGTTTTAATATGTAGTCAATCTTTATTAATAAACCATTGAGAAAAGTTGTATTTCTTCCTATTTCCATTCAATCTCTCCAGATATCTATCATATCTAGCTTAGTCTAAGATTCTATTCACTTTCTTGACAACATTTTTATTTACTTTTTGTTTAGATTTATCTAGTTTTGAGAGTGGAAGATTAAAGTCACCTACGATTTTAATAGTATTATCTATCTCCATCTGTAACTCATTTAATTTTTAAAAATTTAGATGCTATAGTATTTGGTGCTTATAGGTTAGTGCTATTACTTCATTATCTATGATACCTTTTATCAAAATATAGTTATCCTGTTTTATTCTTTTAATTAAATCTATTTTAACCATAACTTTTTCTGAGATCATACTTGCTACCTCTATCTTTTTTTTAAATCAGCTGAAGCATAAAAAATTCTACTGCAACCTTCCATTTTTAAGTCTACAAGTATTTTTCATTCTTAAATATTGTTAGATTTTGATTTTTTTAATCCATTCTATCCTTTTCCATTTTATGGATGAGTCCATCCCATTCACATTCAAAGTTATAATGACTATTTGTGAATTTCTCTCCTATTTTACTATTTTCCTTCTTAACCTCTCCTTTTACTCTATTCTTATTATTTTATCTTTTCCCCTTATCTTCCTGAATTCTATTTCTTATTTTACCCACCCTTTTAAGGGTCTTTCCCTTACATTTCCCTCCCAAATCTTACTCTATATGGCCTTCTAAAAGTCCCTCTTCAACCCTGTCCCCTAGTCCTCTGCTCTCTCTGTAAGTTCAGAAGACTTTTCCACCCTACAGATGTATTCTTCCAATAGTGCAATGCATTAGTGTCTCAATTTTTCCACATGTTCTCCAACATTTATCATTTTCTGTCATATTAGTTCATCTGACAGATGTTAGGTAGTATTTCAGAGTTGATTTAATTGCATTTCTCTAATCAATAATGATTTAGAGAATTCTTTTATGTATCTATAGATAACTGATTTCTTTTTTTCTGAAAATTGCCTATTTGTATCCTTTTGACCTTTTATCAGTTGGGGAACATCTCATCTTCTCATAACTGTCAGGTGATTTACAAAGTGACATGCAAAGTATTGCTAAGAAGCATTGCATACTAAAACTTTTGCCAGGACTTTGAATGTAAATATGTCTTTTGATTCATAAATAAATTGGATTTAAGATAGAGTTGCACAAAGTCATCAGCCTCATTCTCTCTTCCAGAGTCATCACTGTCCAGTAGCAGGACAGAGTCAAAACCAATGGTGATGGTTCGAAATGCAGTGGATACCCTAAGCTCTAAATGCTCCACAGCTCCCACTTCAGTTGCCTTCATTACTATTGGAACAAATTGTTCTCATCTATCCATTCCACCATTCCATATGCTAGAGGTAAATACCCCCCTTAGTCACCATAGAGTTTGAAACCCATTCGTTACACTCATCTGCCAAACTGATTTACTAGAATGTAATAATTGTGTATGCTACAACTTCTTGGAGCCACAGGTGAGAGGAGGATCAGATGGAGACTAAAGGTGGAGAGCAGCCTCACACAGGAGGTACTAGTTTGACCTGAATACATCCTACATAGCACAGCATTTTTTACTTTATTTCTTATAGCTCATATTTCATTAGGAAAGGAGCTAGCATTTATTAAGCACCTACTCTGTCCAAGACATTTGCTGAATGCTTTACATAGATTTCATTTGATCCCCACACTAACTCTGGGAGCTAGATTCTGTTGTTATTCTTATTTTACAATTGAGGAAACTGAGGCAAACAAAAGATTTGCCCAGGCACATACAACTAGTAAGTATATCTGAGACCAGATTTGAACTTAGTTCTCCTGAGTCCAGGCCAATATTCTAACCACTTTCCACCTAGCTGCTTTGTTGAAATAATAGGATAATATAGTCTTCTTCCCATGGTGTTTGTTGTTCAGTCATTTCAATAGTGTCATTTGTGTCCAACTCTTTGCAACCCAATTTGGGACTTTCTTGGCAGAGATACTGGAGTGGTTGTCATTTCCTTCTCCAGCTCCTTTTACAAATAAGGAAACTGAGGTTAAAAGGGTTAAGTAATTTACTCAGCTAGTTTCTGAGGCCATATTTAAACTTATGAAATCTTCCCTTCTTTAGGCATGAAGCTCCATGGGTTATATAGCTAAAAATCAACTAGGAAGAATCAAAAGAATAATGGAAAGGTATTTAATTAGGACTTAATGAGGCTCTAGCATGTTAGTTGTCAAATTTAGGCATGAAAAGTAGAGAGAATAATACCCCCACCAAATAATAATCCACCAAAGAAGAAAAATACTGCATTTAGCTAAATCTGGCAGAGATATTTTATTAGTGCACAAGCTGTTTGCCTGAAGAGATATTATGGCCAAGAATTCCTCTTGCAAATCAATTAATCAACAAAAGAATTTAGCTTTTTGTTATTATTTATTAGGGAAACAACAACAGAATTGTGAGTGTACCTTAGGGATTTTCTATATTCTCAGGACACTCCCTCCCATGATCAGGTCAAACATAAACAAAAGAACATTCCTCATGATCTAGCTATCAACAAATTCTGGGATATTCCCTCTATTGATATAGTCATCAATTCTGATTTTGTCCTCAATTCAAGGGAGACTTTGGGGGTCCAGGAACTAGATCATGGACATATTCTTCCTTTTTGCAGCACAATTTGAGGGCAAGGATCTTTATTCTTCAAAATTATCAAAATCAACTTGACATTTGTATAAGGCTTTACAATTCACAAAGGATTTTCCAGGGCCAAAGAGATTAAGATAATTGTCTTTAATTAGATTATGTAGTAAAAGCATAGATAAGGATGACACCTTAGAGACCATCCATTCAGAGTTATAGAATTACTAAGAAGGAAGTTACCTTAGCGTTTCATCCAGATCAAAATTGTGAATAAATCACTTAATGAATATCTATTAAATACATACTGTGAGACAGGCATTGTGTTAGACACTGATGATACAAGTACAATAAATGAAATCATCCATCTATAGTATCTAATAAGTGGTCATTCAAGTCTTCTCTTGAAGACTTTCAATGTAGGGGAACAAATTCTCTGCATTCCATTTTGTTTAAGCTTTCGTTTTAGGGAGTGGTTTTTGTTTTTTTATGTTGTATTGAAATACCCTTCTTTTTCCTTTTCACTATTGGATCCTAATTCTGCTCTTTAAGGTAAAGAACCGAGATCATGCCATACAAGAATTACTGGAAGAAACTGGAGTTTTAGCCTGGAGAAGGAAGAATCATAGTGTCATAGACTTAAGAATTGACCCCAGAGGCCTTCTAGGTCCAACTTTTCACCCTAATCTAATTATACAGGTACTAAAACATCACTGTGACCAAGTATTTTAAGAGTTGTTATTGGAAAAAGAATTAAGCTCTTTTTGTCTGATTTCTGAGAGCAGAATCAGAAATACTTGCTGGAAATTGTAGAAAGGTTGATTTAGGCTTGATATAAAAAAAGAAATATGATAAAGTTATGATATTAAAAATATGTTTAACAATTAGCAGTGTCAAAACAGCTGCTTTGGGAGGTAGTAGAGATTCCAATTACTGGAGGGCTTTGAACAGAAGCTGAGATTCTTGTCCAGGTATAGATTGGACTAGATTAGTAGTTCTCAAAGGTTGGAGTGGAGGATCCTAGGGGAGTCTTTGAAACTCTTTCAGAAGGTCTACACATTGAAAATTAGTTTTTATTTCAACTGTAGTTTTATATTCAACTATAAATATAACAAGAATTAACAAAAACACTTTGGGTAGATCCTCAATAATTTTTGGTGTATAAAAAAGAATGCTGAAAACATAAGTTTGAGAACCACTATACTAGATGACTTTTAAGTTTCATTCCAATTTTCAACATCTGTGACTCTAGGTACTGCTGAAAGACAGTTGGTTTATCTTTCTGTTTCTGGGTGCTTTTGTCTTCTTTCTTTTCCCCCCGAAGAGCTTATCATCATCTGAAACAGTCTCTATTTGTTAAATAGGGACTGGGGAAAAGACAAAAATAATACCCAGAAAATCAGTACCAAGCCATAATAACCATTTGTTAGTGATGTGTAGAGGTTATACCAAAATATGCAGCCTAGAATTTTGAAACCGAAATAGCCCACACAAAGATATATCAACCGTCTCCACCTTGTGCATGTTGTATTTGGCAGAATTATAGAATAGGTGCTCCATTGATCACAAGAACAGAGATTACCCATCTGACAGTAGCTGATTAGTACCGCAGAGGTAAGGCACAGATTCATAAATTCATAGATAAGTTGCTAAAGTTATAAGCAGGGATATGCTGGAGCATTAAAGAGCTCAAAAGAACCAATTGTCAAATTTTTAGTGTGAACATTTCCACCTTGCAAATCTGCAAATGCCATAAAACAATGCTAAAATACTGTTATTGTCATTTTTTTTAAATGGAGAAAATGTTAATAATATAGAGCTTAAAAATAAGCTATATGTACATTTTTAGGAGAGTCAGTTTACAAGCTTAAGGGAGCTTAGAGATCAATGAGTCCTCCTTTCCCTTTCAGTCTGAAGCTAAGAAGATAAGTGCTTGTCTAAGTAACAGAAGAAGAAAGAGGTTAGGGACTCCACTCCTAATCCAGTTCTCTGTTCAAAGGCTGATCTTATCAGAAGACTTGGAAAAAGAATTGCCCTAGGAAAAGAAGTGATGATTTATGTAAGATTAGGAGGTTATAAGAACCATCAGGTGAATTCCATTCATTGCTGGTCATCATCGCCACATATTTTACTGCCATCAAGTGAAGATGTTACCCAAAATGCTGGGATTTCATTCGCAGTGTATTTTTTCTGGAAAAATAAACAAATAAATAAATAAATAAATTTTATTGTTTGCTTGAAGAGATATTATGGCCAAGAATTCCTCTTGCAAATCAATTAATCAACAAAAGAATTTAGCTTTTTGTTATTATTTATTAGGGAAACAACAACAGCATTGTGAGTGTACCTTAGGGATTTTCTATATTCTCAGGACACTCCCTCCCATGATCAGGTCAAACATAAACAAAAGAACATTCCCCAAGCTCTAGCTATCAACAAACTCTGGGATATTCCCTCTATTGATATAGTCATCAATTCTGATTTTGTCCTCAATTCAAGGGAGACTTACTCACCTTTCCCCTCAATATGTGAAATTTGTGTATCTTTCTCCTGATCAGGACCATTAGACCTGGCAGAGAACACAAGTTTCTTTTCATTGGTGCATCCTTAAGGATGGAAGACTTTTATGGAACTTCACCTATTTGTGCTATCAATCAATGTTTCTAGAACGTAAGATAGCTTCAAATTAGACAAAATAATCAAGGGTTATGGAGTCATGATAAAGTTGAGAAGCTCACATACTCTTATTTCAGACAAGAATTATATAAGAATTTACCTTAACTTAAGAATAGAAGGAGGAAAGAGAGAATGAACCAATTGTAAAATGATGAAACTAGGGTGTCTCTCCTATCCAATCCAGGAACCAGTGTCACCCAAATGTAGTCAAATAATAAGAATGGCTTCTCCAAAATCTCCTCAACAAATCATGATTAATAATATAAATAAGATTAAATAAACCATAATATATATGTGTATATATGTATAATTGGATCATAATAACCTGGGATGAGATAAAGGTGATCTAATGATTGAAATAAAGGGAATTGAATATTGAGGATCATGTGGATTAAAAACAATAAGCAAACACTGAATTGAATTGAAAGACCAAGATTCTAGCACTGAGCCTACCATTCATTTCTTATGTAACTTTAGGCAAATTGCTTACTTTTTCTGTACCTGTGTTCCTTTTTCCTCATTGAGGAAATAGCACGCATTGACAAGATGATTTCTAAAGTCCTTGACACCAGTCAATCAACAAGTTTTTGTTAAATCCTACTATATTCTGGAATATATTGTATGCTGGAAATACAAAGACAAAATAAAAATGGTTCTGGATCTTAAGGAATTTATATTCTAACACAAGAGACAAATTCATTGGGTTGTTTTTTGCTTTTGTTGTTGTTTGGTGGTAAAGGGATTAGATGATTTGCAGGGTCTCAAAACTAATAGGAATCTAAGTTCAGATTTAAACTCAGTGCTCCCGAGTCCAACTGCCTTTAATTGGCAAAAGCATTTGTAAGTATATGCAGAATAAATATATTTACATTTGTTTCAGTTCAACTTTTTTTGAGACACCTTTTGGGGTTTTCTTGGCAAAGATACTGGAGTGGTTTGCCATTTCCTTCTCCAGCTCTTTTATAGATGAGGAATCTGAGGCAAAGAGGAAGAAGGACACTACTTTTGGAGAAAAACAGGGATGGCCAGTGCAAAAGTGCCCTAGAATATTAGGTGTCGGAACAGAGAAAAGGCTCGTTTGGCTGGATCTCTGAACTCTGGGAGTGGAAGTAATTTGCAAGGAAGTTGGAAAGATCCCTTGGGGCCAGGTTGTAAAGAGCTCTAAAAGCTAAGTAGAGTTTATTTTTGGTCCTTGAGGCAATAGTATTGTGGCTGTTGTTTATTCCAGAAGAGGATGGAGGACAATACAGAGGGTGATGTCTTGACTGGCACATGAATTATATTTAAGAGAAGCAGAGTTGCACAAAGCCTTACTCTCTCTTCCAGAGCCACTAAAGTCCAGTGGCAGGACAAATCACGATTGGAGGTGGTTCAGGATTCAATGGATAACCTTGATGTCTTCAATATCTGACCAAGCTCTAAGTTCTCCACAATGCCTATTTCATCCACTTTATAGCCATTAGAACAAATTGCCCATTCCTGAGGGAAAGCCTTCACATGTTTGGGGTAAACATCCCCTAACTTACCCTTGGGTTTGAGGCTCATCAGGTATCTTCCATCTGGTTTAACCTGTCTGTAGAGATGGTTTTACTAGGGTGTGGCTACTGTGCAATAGCTTCTTGGAGTCACAGGTCATATTTGGGAAACAGGGGGACACCAAAGGTGGATGAGTAACCCAGACAAAACTCAGTAAGCTCTCACACCAAACATGTTGTTCCTTCCCGAACACCCTCATACAACTTCAGATATCATTTATATAACTCTTAAAAACCATGCATCATATCTCATTTGATCCTCATATCAGTTCTGGATCAGTTACTTAGTCTTTCTGGGACTCAGTTTCTTTGTTTGTAAGGTCTCTTCCAGCTTGAAATCTTGTGATCTGATTTTTAATTCAACAGTCTTCTCATATGGTCAGATTGCCCACATAGTAAAGAATCTCATGAAATAATTTGGAGGAATTAGGGAACTTGCTATCCTTAGTATTACTTACAGATGGTCTAAAAAGTGGTGAGCTCTTTGTGTCAGGTACTGTGGAAAGTATGCTGGATTTGGAGACAATTTGGGTTAAAATACACACTGTCACTTATTACCTGGTTGACTTTGAACTTTGGATCAGTTACCTAATTTTAGAAAATGAGGATTAAATAGTTTCCCTTATAGCTCAATACCTGTGATCTATATTCTTTCTTTCATCTTCCTAACCCTTCATAGCTCAGGGGGAAAATAAGAAAAGCTATGAGAAACAACAGACTATGTTGGTGGAGAACTGCACCCACAGCCCCAAAGACCTGTAGATAACCCAACATTGTTTGAACTGGAGATTGTATTTTTCAGAATTTGATGTCAAGCATCCTGCTGAGAAGACACATCTGTGAATGTTCAACTCAAAAAACACTGGTGCCTGTTTTCAACAAGAATGTACATATGTGAGCAAGATAATAAAGGAGTAAATGAATGTAACCAATTTAATTCTATTGCTTATTAGCTGAGGAAATTCTCATTTGTTGAAAGAAACCATTAGGTGAGTTAATTAGAACGACTAAAAAGTCTAAGGATTTGTTGTTCAGAGCACCTAGCGCCAAGAATTCAGGAAAATTCAATAGATAGAATTCAATATCCAAGAGACAAAAGGCTGTTGTTGTCTAAGGACACAGAAACACTGTTGTGCAGTCTTCCTAATGTTCAGTTCAAATATCACTACCCTGCTGGCAAGCTTTCAATGGCTCCCCATTGCCCACCAAGTAAATTGCAGGCTGTCCTTCCAAGGCCTTCATGATCTGACTCTAACCTACTTTTCCAGTCTTACTTCACATTATCCCTATTCACATCCTTTATCTACACAATTCTGCCAATCTGAGCAACTAACAATTCTGGTTGTTGTTGTCAGTGTTGACTGTCTGACTCTTTGTGATCCCATTTGGGGTTTTCTTGTCAAAGACACTAGAGAGGTTTGCAGTTCCTTCTCCAGTTCATTTTACAAATGAGGAAACTGAGGCAAAGTTATATGACCTGTCCAGGGTCACACACCTAGTAAGTTTCTATCATAAAGAGTCTGCCTTATTTCAGGTCTGGCACTCTATCCACTATTTCAACCAGCTGCTCCAACTCTAGGAGATAGGTGCTATTTATTATTCCTATTTTACAGATAAAGGCAGACAGAGGTTAAATAACTTGATCATATTACATACCTTTAAATGTCTGAGTTCAGACATTTACTATATTCAGATATTCCTGTCCCTAGGTCCAGTATTTTATCCATTGTATTATAAAATGCTAGTTATTATTTTTGTTAATTTTTGAATTCTTCAAGTATAGAATTGAATTGAATCAGGCCAACTTCAGGAAATTAGCAAAAAGAATGCTTACATTTTCCATCTGTTTCTGAGTTGTATTTTACTGATTTTTAATTCTTTTCCCATTGAATAATTCTCTTTCAGAAGGAAACTCCAGAAACCAATTAGTCTATTCACTACATAAGCCCAGCTCTCTTTTTAAAAATGATTTGTCTATTCTATTTTTACAGTTTGGTAAGAAAAGAAGTTTCAAGTTCTCTCTCCCTAAATCCATTTGGGGTTTTTAATCAACCCAGTGGCTGAGATCTTTGAAATATAATCGATTGGCAGAAAACTCAAAAAAATCTTCTTCTGTGTGGATAGTAAAATTGAAATGTATCTTTCTTTCTATCACTTTCTAGGCACATAGCCAGTCAGCCTATGGCAGAGAATGAGCTTGCTGGATGAATGAATTACTCCTTGACTTACTATAAAGAACTATAGATGAAGAAACTACGGGAGGGAAATTCTAGGGGAAGAAGAGAAACACAGTGTTGTAGCTCAGTAACATGACTTGCCTACTGCCAGCAGAAGACTACTATCCCCTAGAGTAGGGCTTCTTAAACTTTTCCACTTGCAACCCATTTTTGTTGGAGAAATTTTTATACAACCTGTAGGTATATAGGTATATAAAATAGGCATGTAAATGAAATATTTCCTGATAATAAATCATAATTTCACAACCTTTACATTCAGTTATAAGACCTCAGATGGGGTCATGACCTACAGTTTAAAAAAACTTTTCCCTAGATATTTCATGGAGGAGTAGTATCTGACATAACAAGAGGACTGAAAGGGAGACATGGAGACAATCAAGACACACCTTCTTAGAAGAAAACATTCCCCCCACCCACACATCCAGGTGTTGCATGTGACAAAGCCCTTATACTAGATACTTTTATGAATGAATGAAAACACATTTAATAAATGCCCTATGCTTAGTGCCAGGGATATAAATACAAAGATAAGGTAATTTTGGCTTTCTGAGAGCTTATACATATATACAAGGAAGACATGACCAGAGAGGACCATTTTGGTTTGGAAAGTCACATATTGTTGTCTCGTTTCCAGTTGTGTCTGAAAACCCACTGGGAGTTTTATTCGCAAAGATTGTAGAGTGTTTTGCCATTTCTCCAGCTCATTTGACAGATGAGGAAACTGAGGCAAATAGGGTTAAGCGGCTTGCCCAGAGTCGCACATATAGTGTCTATGGCCAGACTTAAACTCAGGAAAATGAGTTCTCCTGATTCCATGACTGGCATTCTGTTGTGTGTTGACTGACCTTTCTAGTAATGGTAGTATTGATTTTATTATCAGGGTTGAGATAGGAAGGCCTTGATCCATGGCAAGAAGAGTCAAGGTGGAATTTGCAGCATAGTTGAGACCTGCTAGATAAATCGGATATATCTGCTGATCACTGATGCCTTTGGGTGAACAATAGCTGTTGAATCAGAAAGACTGAGATTGGAATCCTATCTTCTTTACTTACCCAACTACATGACCTCTCTCAGTTTCAGTTTCCACACCTGTATAACTAAAGAGTTGAACCCGATGCCCTATAAGGATTTTTGGTAGCTCTAAATCTGTAATTCTGTGATCCTCTCTAACAATGGGATGGGTCAAAATCATGGAGGGCCACTCCTTGAGATGTGATTGCAGCCTGGAAAGGACTCAAATCTACTTCGAAATCATCTCCAAAACTCATCCAAGATTTCTCATCCATGTAGGGAAGATTCAGAACCATACCAGAACCCATTGTAGAAGAATCATAGATAGGGCTATTGTCCCACACAAGTTTAAATCCTTAAAATGGTTCAGATTGTGGGATTTTGTCCAAAGAGATCCCACAACTCAAGTTCAATAATCAGATAAGAAGAAAAAAAAGTAGAAGGACATGGACTTGGGACACTTCATAATTAGATCCTAGCTCCTTCATTTACTAGTTTTTTTTGTGTGTACATACACACATTTCTACAAACATAGATATAGATACAGATATACACAAATATATAGATATATAGATATATAAATATAGATAGATAGATAGATAAATAGATATGATAGTGAGGCAGTATTTAACCCAGCTTCTCCTGACTTAGCCCAGAACTGAAGTATGAGTCATTATAATCTAAAGCTTTGAACTCTCCAGAGTCTGCACCTGAATAGTTTGTTCCCAGCTAAGGGTAAACCAAACATATTATCATGAAGCTTAAGTTTTTTTTTTTTTTTTTTTTTGTTTGTTTGTTTTTTAAAGGCAAGGAGACATTTTAAAGTACTCTAATGCTTATCTATCTGTCAATCCACAATTGAAAACAATCCAATACAGTGGCAGCAGAGTGTTTGGTGGCTGTTAAGAAGATAAAATGATAGTTGGCAAGAAGGACTAGGAGGAAGGGCAGGGTAAGGAGGAGATTCTTGGCCAATGTAATTGTCAATAATAACACTGAATTCATATAAGGGAGATCCATGGATGATAATTTGAAACTTTTTTCCTCTCTTCTAACACTTCCAATTACCTATTTCATTATTCTTTGCTAGTTTTGCTTTGGATTCCTTTTTTTTAAAAAAATCATTTATATTGTCTGGCAGATTCATTCAAACTGGACCAGAATCCATTGGCAATGTGTGGGAATAGACATGTAATTATAGCTGCTTTTGCAATAGTAGTTATTATGGTTTAGCTATTTTCTTTTCCATTACCCCCCTCTTCCCTCCCCCCAGCACTTTCTACTTTTAATTCAGGCTGGGAATGTTTTAGCAGCTTTCACGCTAGAGAGTTTGTGACACAGACTGAATCACTGTTATAATGTCAATATAAAATACATAAATCATCACCAGAGCAAGTCTCCATTCTGTGCCTGGGAAGACACAAGCAGCATGCTCTCCCGGGGGCTCCTTCCACACCATTCCCTCTATCTTCCCCTTTTCTCCTATAGTCTAATCTTTAGAACCTTGAACAAAAAAGAAAAGGTCAGCACAATTATTTTCTTCGATTTTAATTTAGATGAGAAATAGTACAAGCGTTTAGCCAGCTGGAAACAAATAGGAGAGAATTGTGTTAACCATCCAGAAGGACAACTCAAAATGGAAAAGCAGCAGGACCATTAATAACTAAAATGTAACAAAATTATAGAAAAAAGTGATGTCTGTCTTCAGATTCTGATGGCACAAAGTCATTAGAAAGCAATTATTGGGCAGGGCACTGAACTAGATGCTTATTTCCTGGGTCACAAGAAAGGTATTCCTTTCCTCCCCCCATCACCTGAGATCAATGGGTTGCTGAAAATAATAAAAAGCCATGTGACAACTGTAATGAACTCTAATTAAGCTGTAGTATATGCAAGGAATGTTTGCCACCTACTAGGTTGTTCTGGGTATGGTAAATAAGCATTTCAGTTAGATTTAAATAAGATTCTAGGTGACCATTCTAACACTATTCCAGAATGCAATATGAAAATGAAAAATATTAGAAAGAATAAGATTAAAAGGATACAATATCATTTTGATGGAAGGAGTATATTAGTTGCAGATTTGATGGTACATAATGTCAAAGACTACGTTCTAGGGGTTCTTCCACAGCCCTTTTGTTTCTACCTTCAAACCTAAGACTAGGTTCACTTGGAAACTATTATTTGAGAAAAGCTACTACTTCTTTTGCTGTCTTTGTTGAGTTGTACAACTCCCAACTTATCAGTGAAAGATAAAGAAAGTCCTTTCTTTAGTCCCTGCTCTCTGAAAGTATCACTATACCTTTGTTGGAAATTTTTAAAAAAAAATTAAAAGAAGTATTATAATAAAGAACTATAATACAAAGATGATGGGAGCAGAGGATTGAAAGTGGAGAGAACTCTTAAGAGAAGAAATATAAAAATGATGTAGATTTTATCTTTGACTCCATGAATCCTTGGTGAGGATTAAACCTTGATCTTTCTTAGTGCCCTTTCCTTCTCTTTTTTAGAAATAATTCCAGGATGGGCCCACTTTTGATCTAATCCCCAAAATAGGCCCACCAGGATGCATCTTAGATTTCAAATTTGATTTGACAAAAGCTATCTTAATTCTTCTATATTCCATTCCTTCAGCCTTCAGTATTGGAACCAAAAATCCTTTTGCCTGGGCTGTCAATTCTTGGTTTTATGGTTCTGATAGATGAACTTTTCTTTCTTTGCTATTTCCTGGTCACTGACACAGACTAGGTCTGAGATTACCCCAATTCTTGAATGCAAAAACATATCCCTTTTGGAATTTCAAGACATCTTCCCCTGTTAATATACTTGTACTCTTTTCTTGGAGAAATTTCATGTATCTGAGTATATTTTTTTCTCATTCATGAAAGAATACACCCATTTGGTTCAAAGCCATTGCTTTCTCGACTAGTAGGATATTAGCATCTTTACTGTATAAGTTTCTAGACTAACATTTGGGTTCTCTGGTATTGGAAGTTTCTGAACTATTTAAGATAAATCACCCTAGTTTTATCTGTTGTCTTCCTTATTAGAATGTAAGCTCCTTGAGGGTAGGGACAGTCATGTTTGCTTGTATTTATAGCTCCAGAGATCTGCTTACTATGCAGTAAATATTTAATAAATGCTTTACCATTCATTATAGTCTTAGCCTGGGACATCAAAAGATTAATTGATTTGGTCAGATGGTCACTTAGTCAGTGTATCCGAGATAATACTTGAACCCAGATCTTCTTGGTTCTGAAGCCAGGTGGTTACTTTCTGAGCTATTCTGTATAACAGATCAAATATATAAAAGAACAAATGATATTCACAGTCTTTTTTTTTTCCTCAAGGAGCTTAAAGTGAAGCTGCTACTAGATTTATCTAGTAGATGATATGTTCCCCAAGTTACCACATTAAGGAAGCTAAGGCAACTGAGCTGTGCAGCCGGCAGCAAATAGCAGCTAAACTCCACAGCCCTAAACATTCTATCAACCTCTTTCCTACTATGAGACTATGGCAGGCAGAAAATAAAAGCAATCGGAAGCAGGTGTATAGATGAGTCTGTCATTCTGTGTTGCAGGGCTTATTGCTCAGGAAGATTCAGGAAGAAGAGAGCCAAATGAAATCTCCTTTAGTATTTTCTGGTAGTTTTCTCTAGGTATCATATGCTCCTGGGAAAGTCTGTACTATAAGCTGCTCCTGGACAACAGCAAAAGCTAAAAGATTGGGCAATGATGACTTGCCAGTTGTGTTCTTACCACTCTTGGGATCCTTGTATTCTTTCAGATATACCTATATTAGAAGTCCTGGGACTATTTTACCTTCAATTTCCACATCTACCTCTCATTACTATTCCCCCAAATTCTCTTTGTTTTGAACTCTTCTCTATCATTGCCTTCCCAATGTGTCACAATCATGGAACAAATCATCAAAACCCACAAGCTTTCAATAACATTTGGAGAGAATTGTCGATTCATTTAAATTTAAGTCTTTTAGAAGAGCTTTGCATAGATACTCAGCAGGATCCAGCTCCATGGGAATTTAGAAATCATGCATTTTAGAGCCCTAACTTTGCATAAGAGGAAGCTGCGGTTGGAGAGGTGATGACTTGCCAAAGATTGACTTCAGGAAATATTTAAGTGCCTAATCTGCTACAAAGTGCTTGGGGAGGTAGAGAAATGAAACAAGATTCCTTTCCTCTTGAAGCACACAGGGCAGTAATCTAGGTCATACATCTAGCTAACGGCAGAGCTGAGACTAAAATGTGCTAAGCATATAATTCACCCAATCATAGACTTGAAGATGGAAAAAAACCACAGAAGTCATTATTAGGGGAAAATCATTCTTGCTGCTGTTCCCATCACCTCAGGTTGCTTCTCTCAGGACTATTTGCTGTCATTTTGACTATGTCAAATCTATGATTGTCAGCACATGCCTTTTTCCCACTTGTGCCAGTGGGCTCCTTTTTTCTCAGAATTCTAAACACATATAAAGAAAATAAATGCCATGAGCATCCTGTGGTTATTTTGCTGACCAAATGTTTGGAAATGAAAGTTTTCCTTTCTGAAGAATACTTTGACATCAAACCAGTAGTTTCATGGTAGTAGAGTAGATTTAATATATATTATCTTATTCCACTATCCACAATGTTGTTAAAACACAGAATCTCAGAGCTGGAAAGGACTAAAGTAGCCATCTAGTTCAACCCAAAGCCCCCACCAAAAGAGTCTTATAGGATCATAAATTTTAGAGTTGAAAGGGATCTTGGAAAGTATTAAAATCACCCCTCTTCCTCAAAAGGTTAAATGTTAAGAGTTACCCAGAGATCTTTCTGCCTCCAAGTGCACTGCCCAATCTTTTACAATATGTTGCCTCTCTTTAAACCATTCTATGACATACCCAAGTAATGGTCAGGCAATTTTTGCAGTAAAGGGAAACCTCATTCCATTATAGGTAGTACATTTTTTTTTTAGAGAACATTTCCTTTTGTAGCAAGGTCAACAAAACTTAAACTGATTCAAATTTTCCCCTAATGTTTTTATATTTCAATTACCTTTTTAAGTAATTATAATTACATATATTAAATATATGAATATATCATGTTCATTCGTGGAATATTTTAACTGAAGATGCTATCCTTTACTGTGTGAAATGCTGTTCAATGAGTCAATATTATTTGCTTTTATCTATTTATTTTGGGTTTTGTTATTATTGTTCAATCATTTTCCATTCCTTTTCGATTCTCTGTGACACCGTTTTGAGGTTTCTTGAAAAAGATTTGCTGAGCAAATGTTTAGAAATGAAAGTTTTCCTTTCTGTAATGGTTTGATATTTCTTTCTCCAGCTCATTTTACAGATAAGGAAACCGGTAAACAAGACTTTCCCATGGGATCACATAGTTAGGAAGTGTCTGAGGCTAAATTTGAATTCATGAAGATGAGTCTTTCTGTGTTCAGGTCTGACACTCTATCCAGTTGTGTCCACTAGCTGCCCATTGATAAGTGTATAGGAGAGATCAAATAGAAGAATCACACACACAATCAATATCTGTTGAGGAAAAAACTATTATGATTTTCATAACTATCAAGATAATATGTATAATGAATATATTGATAATTTAGATTTCTCAGAGTTGCCTTTTCTGGCTTAGGAGTCAGCCTGACAATGAAACTTGAAATAATCGATCAGTTCTTGACAACACTCTCCTGTGTATGTTAGTTAAGTGAATTAAAGATTGTAGAGCTTGTTGACATCACAGAATTCTGGACCTGCCCACCCCGACCCCCACCCCAAGTAACAGTCCCGTGATTTGAAACAATCACTTACAAACTGTTCCTACCGGACTGGGAAACACCCCTATTGTCCTCCTTTGTGGGCTTGTCATGGGAAACTTCTCAGGCCCTGAAAATGATTGTAAGCCATCTTCCCTCTTCCTCCCCACTTATGATTTGTGTATAAAATCTCTACCTTTCCTGCAACAGGAAGGAGTACTTCCAGTTTATAAAATATATTATTCACTCTGAAAGTGATTAATTCAACTGCTACTTGATCTCTAAAACTTTTTGTGCAATTCAGGGTATTCACAGTTTAGAGACCAAGACTATAAAATTTTATGATTTTATATATATATATAATATTATTATATATTATATTATATAGCTACATTAATAACCAAGATCTTTCCCTGTAATTAAGACTTTTCTCTATTTCCCTTCTCCTGTGGAATCTGGATTAGTATTTCACATTTAAATCCCAGGGGGAGTGGGGAAAACAAAATCAGAGCTTCTATAAAGCCTTTTATTTTCACTTGAGAAAATGACTCAAAACCAATAGTATTTGCCAGATAATTGTGTTCTGAAAGTGTTGATTGTTGCTTGCTTTTACCCCTAAAACCATCTTTTTCCAAGAATAATCTAGAGAAATTTCCATCTGAGTCCAGTTTGCTCTCTAACCTGTAGAATCATACCTTCCATATTTTCCTTTAGTAAATTGGAAAAGTCTACTCTTGTATTGTCCCCCCACCCTCATCCCTAACCAATTACTGCATTCAAAAGATTCCAAAGTGTAGATCTGCAAACAGGGGAAATCTAGAAGACCTTTCTCCTTGCCAGTTGCTATTCTAGAACCCCAGAAAAGGAGGGAGAATCTACCACATATCTATATCTATACAGACACAGCAAGGGAGCCATCTTTGGGAATTATCCCACTTGGTAGCAGAAAAAAGACCCACATCCTCCCACTCCCATGACCATATGACTAGAAAGAATATGTATTAATACAACTCTTTTGGGCATGTAAGTTTTATGTATAAATTTCCTATACCTTTCCCTAGTGAGAACACTGGATTATTACATATTTATTTATAGGCAGAGGCAGTGGGTGACCCTAATTTGTCTTATATTTATCTTAAATCTGTTTATTTGCAACTTCAAACTTGGGCTCTAGTTCTTCCAAAGAGCCCCATCCTTTCTTCTTTTTCTCCAGCATTAACATTTCCCATAGTTCTTTCAACTGTTACCCATGTGCAATGAGAATAGCAAAGACTACCCAATCTTAGTTTATCTCTTCTGGATGCTCTCTAGTTTGTTGAAGTCCTTCCTAAAATATAGTACCCAGAATTAAATAAGACCTACAGATGTGAATTGGCTAGGGTGGAGTTCAAAGGAATTATCTCACTAGACTTGGATAGTAAGTCTTTTTAGATGCCACCTAAAACAGCATGAGCTTGTTTGGCCATCATGCTAATTCATAATGAGCCTTCTTCTTACTATTGTTTGTGAAGTTATTTTTCTGAGACTATTTATAAGATTTTACACAGATCTCTATTCAATTTCAGATTCTATCTACTAATATAATTATTTGAAAATAATTTTAGATGATGAGAATCAACATAGTAGAGTAGAAATAATACTAGTGCAGAAGTCAATAGTACTTGGGTTCATAACCTATCTATGTGACTATAAGCAAGTCATTGAACTTTTCAGTTATCAGACTCAGATAGAATCAGGGTCCCCTAAGCCATACATATTAATCTCTGATATCTGCATATTGACTTAGTTTAACAATATCATGTTATCTATGTTTAATTGTATTTTTATTTGATTTATTGAATATTTCTCAATTATATCTAATTCAGAATAAGGGAGTGTTGCAGGACAGGTTTAATACTTCTGCTCTAGGCAAGTCTCTAAGACTATAAGATGCCAGCTGACAATGTTAAAGGAAGTGTCCTTTTCTGGGAGATCATCTTGTACCGATGAAATCATGTCCAGTCCCAATTCCTATTCCTTCTAAATATTCAAATAATTTTATTTCCCTTAACTTTAGTAAAGTAAGACCTGGGATCAGTTTAATGACCAATGTCTTAAGGATACAGTTTAACTATGTAGGTACTCTCTTGAACAATGGAAATGTTTTTGTCGTTATTTTTCTATATATTTTTCTGTATAATTGTATATGTCACTGAAGCTTTCTTTTGAACCATAAGCCTAATCCTTTTTCAATTTTTATTTTTTCCAATAAATAGTATTTTGTTCTTTTTCAATTACATGTAAAGATAGTTTTCAACATTCATTTTTGTAATATTTTAAGTTCTAATTTTTTTCCTTCATTTCTTACCTCCTCCCTTCACAAGCAATCTCATATAGGTTATACATATACAATCATTTTAAACATATTTAATATGTCATGTTGTGAAAGAAAAAAATCAGAACAAAAAGAAAAAAAAACATAAGAAAGAAAAAAACAATCATAACAAAAAAGTCAAAAAAATATTCTTTGATCCACATTCACTTTCCATAGTTCTTTTCCTGGATGAGGATGGTATTTTCCATCTCCAGTCCATTGAAATTGTCTTGGATCATTGTAGTTCTGAGAAGAATTAAGTCTATCATGATTGATGATGCCTAATCCTTAACCCCTTAATAGTCTTTAGATATCTTTTGAACTAATTTATAATAACCATTTTAATAGTGCATACCTATAAATAAAAGTAATAACAATTTGATTGATTGATTTATTTTTATTCATTTCTGCTATTGATTGAGCTAAGGAGCTCCACATAAGAAAATTCCTTCTAAATGCATATTATAGTCAATGTTCTGCTCCTTATGGTCTGAATGACTTGGGTTGGCTGGCTATATAAGGCTTGTGAAATCATTTGCAGAATTGACTGCAGCCGATATGATCTGAAAGCTAGATAGAACAACCTCCCACTGCTTGAGCTCTTAAATTATTAATTTTGTACGGCCATTGGATGATGTTATAAATATCCAAATGGTCCTCAACAGAAAAAAAGCTTCCCTACCCCTCGTTTGGAGAAAGCATAGAAATAAAAATTATCCAAAAAGCAATGCCTCTTAAAATCGTAATATTTTCCTGTAAAGTGAATTTCTCTTAAGTGAGTAACATTTTCCCACTGACTCAAAATTAAATTAGAGGTGTGTTCCCATTGAAATTACACTCTGGTTCCGAATGGTAAAGAAGGGAGAAAACACCCTAAGTAAAAATTAATGGAAAACAGCATGCTGTTAAACTTAAACTTGGACTTTACTCTTGGCTTTTCCATTAACTGCCTGTATCACCTTGAACAACTTGTTTAATCTTTATAGACCTCTAAGCTGTTTTATTTATAAAAAGATAGGTATATGTCAGGCGTGGAATATACTTGTCTTTAAAAGTATGGTCCTGTGGAAGATCTATGCTTTCTTTCTTTTTTTTTTTAATTTAATTTTATTTAATAATAACTTTGTATTGACAGAATCCATGCCAGGGTAATTTTTTACAACATTATCCCTTGCACTCGCTTATGTTTCGTTTTTTCCCCTCCCTCCCTCCCCCCCCCCCCAAGATGGCAAGCAGTCCTATATATGTTAAATATATTGCAGTATATCCTAGATATAATACATATTTGCAGAACCAAACAGTTCTCCTGTTGCACAGGGAGAATTGGATTCAGAAGGTAAAAATAACTCGGGAAGAAAATCAAAAATGCAAATAGTTCACATTCGTTTCCCAGTGTTCCTTCTTTGGGTGTAGCTGTTTCTGTCCATCACTTATCCATTGAAACTCAGTTAGGTCTCTTTGTCATAGAAATCCACTTCCATCAGAATACATCCTCATACAATATCGTTGTCGAAGTGTATAATGATCTCCTGGTTCTGCTCATCTCACTTAGCATCAGTCCATGTAGGTCTCTCCAAGCCTCTCTGTATTCATCCTGCTGGTCATTCCTTACAGAGCAATAATATTCCATAACATTCATATACCACAATTTACCCAGCCATTCTCCAATTGATGGGCATCCATTCTATGCTTTCTTTAACAACATGATTCATGGAAAAAGCCTCTTTCTGTACTTTTCCTTCAGTTTAAGACACAAATATCAAAACAAAGCTCTAAGATCTGACTTCTTAAGTGAGGCATCTCTTTTTGTAACTGAAGACAAAAATAAAACGGCTTTCTTCCTAATCTGCGGGTGCCCTAGCCACTGGAGGCAGAGTGTAACAAAGCACACAAAAGAAGTGGGCTCGGTTCATAAACCCTTTGTCCCACATTTCCGGGATCCTCTTTCAGAATCATAAACCTGGAGACAGAAAGAGGAAGCTGCTTTTCCAAAGGCCAAGTTATCTCCATTAATGAATCATGATAATCTCAGCTAATGTTGTTGGGTATCTCTTAGAACACCCAGATGTGTAGTGAGACAGGCAGTTCTATAGACATAGCATAGGGTCCATGTAAAATCATGCAAGTGTAAGCCTCCTACCAACATTCCCACTGACTACCTACTCTCATCCTAGCTGATTCACAAATCATTCATTCATTCAGGGCTGTTGTTGTTTATTTTCAATTCACAAATTCTATGTTCAGTCTCTGATGTTAGCTAGATGGCTATGTTTCACAGGGAAATCACCTCACCCTTGGCCATATTAGAGAAATACCTGAGTGCTGCAATTTATTAAATGGCTGGAGGTGAGAGGGAGGATTGTCCCTGTTACCAAATCCACAGAAGCCATGTCAATGATTGGAATGTCCTTGTGATTGGAGGGACCTCTTAGGAATGTCCCTTGTTATCAGTAATATTCCATCTTATTTCGCTGCCCTAGGAACCCAGAACTATGGGAATGGAGGTTGCCTTCACCTTTGTGAGAGTGTGTGCTTTTTTAAAAGAAGGAAGGAAGCAAGGAAGGAAGGGAGGAAAAAAGAAAAAAGGGGAGGAAGGAAGGAAGAAAAAAAGGGAGGAAGGAAGGAAGGGAGGAAGGAAGGAAGAAAGAAAGGAAAGAAGGAAAGAATGGAGGGAGGGAGGGAGGAAGGAAAAAAGAGAGAAGGAAAAAGAGAAAAGAAGGAAGGAAAGGAGAAAGGAAGGAACTGAGGAGGAGGGAAAGAAGAAAAAAAGAAGAGGCATCTTTTAAAGGAAGCTCAGAAAGAAGCACAAACACGATAGCTTTGAAAGCTGCAGGTTAAATTTACTATACATTTAAAAAGAAACACAAGTTGTACATTATAGATTAAATAATGGATTAAGTACTTACTATGTGACACATACTGTGTCACATAATAGAGATCTGCAGTTTCATGTATAATCTCCCTTTTCTGTTCAAGTTTTTATATGTCCATCTTATCTGGTATTTGTTAAGTTCAGAATTTTTAAAAAAATTAATCAGTGTGCTTTTATCAGTCTTCAGAAAAACACTTTAAATTCACCTAGTTTCCCCAGTTTCCTTTCCGTGTAGAACCAAAAGATTCTTCATTCCTTTGGAGATAGTTCAGAGCTAAAGAAAATATTCACAGATGGAATGATGGATAGTAACCTGTAGAATAAACACAGTTGCCCCTTGTCTAAACTGTACAAAATGTGCCAAGGTTGATGCTCAAAATGTGTCACAAGAAATTCCTCCTTCCTAAACCCTTTTTCACAGTACAGTAGGTTAGAAACCTGCTAACTTAACTGGATGTTCATATTAATTCTACAAACATAGATTAGATGATTTTGAAATCACAGACTGATTATTATAAAGGGAGGCCTGGTTATTTCCAAATCAGCACCCTCAAGCTAGTCATAAAATCTAGCTCTTGGTTTATCTTGTCTTTAAAAAATACGGGGAGCAACTAGATGGCACAGTGGATAGAGCACCAGCCCTGAAGTCAAAAGGATCTGAGTTCAAATGTGACCTCAGACACTTTATACTTCTTAGCTATGTGATCCTGGGCAACTATCAAATAACTGGGCAAGTCATTTAACCCCAATTGCCTCAGGAAAAAAAAAAAGGCAAATCATGGTTACTAGATATCAGAAAGAATACATTGGTCATGGTTGAATGTTTAGATGGAGGTTATGGGTATAGTGGGTTCTGGACTCAAGAATTAGGGAGTCTTGGATTTTAATCCCATCTTTGACAATTACTAGATATGTGAACATAGGAAAATGTCAACTTCTATAAGCCTTGGTTACCTCTTTTATAATACATAGACAAGGAGATTGAGTTTTGGACCCATCAGGACGATCAAGTTCAAGTCTAGCTCTGTGATCCTGGGCAAGTCACTTAATTCTTATCTGCCTCAGTTTCCTCTTATCTAAAATGGAAATAATGATAGCAATAACTCTCTGTAAAACACTTTGAAAATTGTAAATCATCTTACAATGCTACCTGTTATTATTATTATTATTATTACTCCTTTTCATAGGATGGTTATTAGAGTTAAATGAGATAATATATATAAAGCACTTTGATTATTTTAATTTTTTTGTGGTTTGTTTTTGTTTTTGCTGAGGCAATTGGGGTTAAGTGACTTGCCCAAGGTCACACAGCTCGGAAGTGTGAAATGTCTGAGGACAGATTTGAACTCAGGTCCTCCTGACTTCAGGACTGGTATTCTATTCACTGTACCACCATCTAGCTGTCCCCTATTTTAATGTTCTGGAACATCAAATTACTGCTGTTGTTATCATAATTTCTTCTAAAATAAGTTCATATTTAATCATGATTGTTTAATATGACTCCTGTTAACTTCTCCCTTAGAAAAAAGCTTGAGAAGATGCAATCCAAAAAATATTAACTCAGTGCCTATGTGAGAACTATGTGAGAAGCACACTAGTAGAGAAGGTAATTTCATATTATCATGCAATTTCATCATTGTGAGCACTTTTTCACCAACACAATAAATCCTCAACATTTTTACAACCTATAGACTCATTTGTTCACTCTTTGGACAGTTTTGTCTCCCAGTACTCCACGGGCCAACGACCTTTCTCTGCTTCTTGAGAGTACCAGTACAAGCACTGGTGATTCATTCATTGTTTTTCATTCAGACAAGACAATAAGTATTTATTAAACACCAACTATGTGTCATAAACTGTGCTAAATGTGGAGGATATAAAGAAAGACAAAATCACCCAGAGACACTGACACATACACACACACACACACACACACACACACGCACACACACACACATGGTCCTGTCACTCAAGGAACTAGCAATCTAATGGGAAAGAAATTTTGCAAACTCCACACAGAAACGATATAGGCAATATAAAATGGAGATTATTACAGAAGAAAGACACTAGAATGAAGGGGAATGGGGGAAGACTTTTTGTAAAACATGAGTTTTATCTGGAATTAAAGAAAGTCAAGGAAGCCAGGAAATGGAGATAAAGAGAGAGAAAATTCCAGATATGGTAGCCAGCCAGTGAAAATAAACAATCAGGAGTTAAAATGTCTTGGGAAAGG
This sequence comes from Antechinus flavipes, assembly GCF_016432865.1. NCBI lineage: Eukaryota > Metazoa > Chordata > Mammalia > Dasyuromorphia > Dasyuridae > Antechinus > Antechinus flavipes. The sequence goes on from NC_067400.1 coordinate 59,853,000, forward strand.
CAATATCAAGGAGACTAGGATCACTGGATGATAAAGTACATAAAGGAAAGTAAGATATAAGAAGTCAAGAAAGGTAAGAAAGGGACAGGTAACAAAGGGTTGGTATCTGACTGATCTGCCATGTTTTCTAATCATACAAATCCTTGCTTTGTTGAGCTTATATGCTGCTTCCCATCTGCATCACATGCTGGGGTCTACCAAAGTCCACCATGCTTTTATACCTTGCCCTTTCAATGGTTTACAACTTTGATTCTTCCAAGATTGGGGCATTTCTATTATTTGCAATGATATAGTATCACAGGGAGAAAATTGATGAGAAATTTGGAATTGTGGACGGCATGATGTAATCTCCCCAAATCCAGCCTACTCTCTTCCTCCTACTCATTTCTGAACCCAGCTCATTATTTATCTACAGCTCATATCCAAGATATGTATGTCAGTTGGCTAACTGCCTGTCCACATAGTCTGAGCAGTATGTATTCTGCATCCACTGTGGTTTGTTTTTTTTCATTTTTAATAGCTTTTTATTTACAAGTTATATGCATGGGTAATTTTACAGCATTGACAATTGCCAACCTTGTGTTCCAATTTTTCCCCTCGTTCCCCCCACCCTTTCCCCAGATGGTAGGATGACCAATACATGTTAAATATATTAAAGTATAAATTAAATACAAAATAAGTATATATATATCCAAACCGTTATTTTGCTGTACAAAAAGAACCGGACTCTGGAATATTGTACAATTAGCCTGTGAAGGAAATCAAAAAATGCAGGCAGACAAAAATAGAGGGATTGGGAATTCAATGTAATGGTTCCTAGTCATCTCCCAGAGTTCTTTTGCTGGGTGTAGCTGGTTCAGTTCATTACTGCTCCATTAGAACTGATTTGGTTCATCTCATTGCTGAGGATGGCCAGGTCCATCAGAATTGATCATCATATAATATTGTTGTTGAAGTATATAATGATCTCCTGGTCCTGCTCATTTCACTCAGCATCAGTTCATGTAAGTCTCTCCAGGCCTTTCTGAAATCATCCTGTTGGTCATTTCTTACTGAACAATAATATTCCATAGCATTCATATACCACAATTTACTCAACCATTCTCCAATTGATGGGCATCCATTCATTTTCCAGTTTCTAGCCACTACAAACAGCGCTGCCACAAACATTTTGGTACATATAGGTCCCTTTCCCTTCTTTAGTATCTCTTTGGGATATAAGCCCAGTAGAAACACTGCTGGATCAAAGGGTATGTACAGTTTGATAACTTTTTGAGCATAGTTTCAAATTGCTCTCCAGAATGGTTAGATGTGTTCACAATTCCACCAACAATGTATCAGTGTCCCTGTTTTCCCACATCCCCTCCAACATTCTGCATTATCTTTCCTTGTCATTCTAGACAGTCTGACAGGTGTGTCCACTGTGTTTTTTCAATGTGGACTATTAAATTGTATTACTTGCATTCCTATGGGTTTCATTGAAGGGACTCAGTGTCATTCTATAATTTGGTGCAATTCAAACCATGTCATCTATGAAGAGAATACAACAATAGGAAAATGCTTTATGTATGTTATTTCATTTGAGATTTCTAGATTTGGAAAGCCTCATTATCAGTAAAGAATTCTTGAGGTTTTTTTGGGGGGAGGGGGATTCTGATCAGACTGTCTTCTAGTCACTGTCACTGGACTTGCATGACCTTAGAGCAGCAAATGTTTCCCTACAATTTACTTAATGTCAATCAATACTCAGAGGGCCCTGATAAAATTTAACTCCATAGTCATATCTGGCACAGATGTAGTAGTATCATTTGAGCATAAATATGGAAGACATCATTTGTTTGAAAAGAACTTTCATTAAAGCCATTTCTAGTCATATGAGAACAATTCTAAATCATTATTGATTAAAGGAATGCAAATTAAGACAATTTTGAGGTATCACTTCACATCTCTCAGCTTGGCTAAGGTGACAGGAAAAGCTAATGATAAATGTGGAGGGGATGTGGGAAAACTGGAACACTAATGCAGTGTTGGTAGAGTTGTGAAGTGATGCAACCATTCTGGAGAGTAATTTGGAATGTCCAAAGGGCTATTAAAATACGCACATCTTTTCATTACTAGGTCTGTATCCCAAAGAGATCATAAAAAAGGGAAAAGGACCCACATGTGCAAAAATGTTTGTAACAACCCTTTTTGTAGTGGCAAGCAACTGGAAACTGAGTAAATAAATGTCCCTCAGTTGGGGAATGGCTGAATAAATTATGGTATATAAATGTTATGGAATATTATTGTTCTATAAGTGTTAAGGACCATTCCTAAGTGAAGGGGCAGGTCAATTCTCTGCGAGCCTCCACAGCTCTGAATCATAACATCTCCTTGTATCATCAGCATTCTCTCACATGAAGAGATCCATTCTACAGTCTGAGGTAGACCTCCAGCAGCCACTGGCAGATGGCTCCTATATGGCAACATATAAGAAATAACAAGCAGGTTGATTTCAGAAAAGCTTGGAAAAACTTACATGAACTGATAATAAGTGAATTGAGTAGAACTAAGCAAACATTGTACACAGCAAGGAGAAGATTATGTAATGATCAACTGTGATGGACTTGGCTCTTTTCAACAATGAAGTGATTTAGGGCAATTCCAATAGACTTATGATGGAAAGAGCCATCCACATTTAGAGAGAGAACTATGGAGACTGAATATGTATCAAAGCATTGTATTTTCACCTTTTTGTTGTTTGCTTGGTTTTTTCCTTCATGTTTTTTTTTCCCCCAGATTTAATTTTTCTTGTGTAGCATGACAAATAAAGAAATATATTTAGAAGAATTGCACATATTTAACTTATATTGGATAGCTTGCTGTTTATGGAAGAGGTGTTAGGAGGGAGGGAAAAAAATTGGAACCAAGATTTTGTAAAGATGAATATTGAAAACTATCTTTGCTCATACTTGGAAAAATAAAAAAAAACTATTTAAAAAAAAAGAAAAGAAGAGAACTTTTAAAGCTATATTTTGTTCCACTAAGTCAGATCATTTTTTAAAGAAGTTAATTAAAAAAATAGACACAGTCAGACTCTTATATTTCCAATGCCTACCTTTCAGTCAATTGTGTGACTGTACAGCTGTGATCTGCTTTAAAAAGTCACTTTCAAAAGGCTATTTATTTCCTTCTTATTTTTAGAAAATGAAAGGTATCCTTGATGTATGCATAGGCAGCTCATAAATAATAATAGCTAATGTTTGTTCAAGGCCTTAAAGTTTACTAACCCTAAATGTACTTGACATACACCAAGTCACTTAATCTTCATAACAGCTCTGTGAGGTAGATGTTGAAGGCATATTAAAGATAAAAAAAAAACCTGAGGATTAGAGAAATTAAGTCTAAGATTGAAACAGGGGTTTCTTCTGATTCAATTCATACTTTTCAACTCTTTCCTTTATGCAAATTCTCTAAAAAAATTTAGCTTCCTAACTTTTCCTTTATTTGTTCATTCATTCATTCATTCAACTAGTTGTTTATTTATTCATTATCCATTCATTCATCTATTCATTTGCTTTTTTATCCATTTATTTATTCATTTATCTATTTATTCATTCACCTATTTATTTGTTTGGTATTCTGGTTCTCTTTGACAGTTACTCTTTTCAAAATAATAGTTTTAGATTCATAGAATAAAATATAAGATTTCAAAAGAAATAAATTACATTAAAATGAAGTTATCAATAATTTTAACATTTCTTCCAGTTATACATAAAACAATTTTAAAAATTCATTTTTAAAATTTTGAGGAAAAACTGATAGATATGTGTATAGAATAATTTAAAATTCATATGCCTATTAAATACATATAAATACATAGCCATCTCTAGTGTAGGATCTGGGAGAAAAAAAGAAAAAGAAATCTACATGATAATTTTGTTGTATCTTTCTTATTGTGCTATATTATGGAAATGCTTGTTTTATTCCATATTTCATTTATGGAATAAATTAAAAGTTAAATAAAAAAAGAAAAGGGATTACTAATCTTTTTTTTTTTTTCTGAGAGAATGAAGGAGCGTTTACTTTTTTTTTTTTTTTTAATAACTTTTTATTGACAGAACCCATGCCAGGGTAATTTTTTACAAGATTATCCCTTGCCCTCACTTCTGTTCTGATTTTTCCCCTCCTTTCCTCCACCCCACTTCCCCAGATGGCAAGCAGTCTTATACATGTTAAATAGGTTACAGTATATCCTAGATACAATATATGTGTGCAGAACCGAACAATTCTCTTGTTGCACAGAGAGAATATTTATACAGAAGGTATAAATAACCCGGGAAGAAAAACAAAAATGCAAGCAGTTTACATTCATTTCCCAATATTCTTTCTTTGGGTATAGCTGCTTCTGTCCATCCTTGATCATTTGAAATTGAGTTAGATCTCTTTGTCGAAGAAATCCACTTCCATCAGAATACATCCTCATACAGTATCGTTGTTGAGATATATAATGATCTCCTGGTTTGTTCATTTCACTTAGCATCAGTTCATGTAAGTCTCGCCAAGCCTCTCTGTATTCATCCTGCTGATCATTTCTTACAGAACAATAATATTCCATAACATTCATATACCACAATTTACTCAACCATTCTCCAATTGATGGGCATCCATTCATTTTCCAGCTTCTAGCCACTACAAACAGGGCTGCCACAAACATTTTGGCACATACAGGTCCCTTTCCCTTCTTTAGTATCTCTTTGGGATATAAGCCCAGTAGAAACACTGCTGGATCAAAAGATATGCACAGTTTGATAACTTTTTGGGCATAGTTCCAAATTGCTCTCCAGAATGGCTGGATGTGTTCACAATTCCACCAACAATGCATCAGTGTCCCAGTTTTCCCGCATCCCCTCCAACATTCCGCATTATCTTTCCCTGTCATTCTAGCCAATCTGACAGGTGTGTAGTGGTATCTCAGAGTTGTCTTAATTTGCATTTCTCTGATTAATAATGATTTGGAGCATATTTTCATATTTTAATTTCTTCATCTGAGAATTGTCTGTTCATATCCTTTGACCATTTATCAATTGGAGAATGGCTTGATTTCTTATAAATTAGAATCAATTCTCTATATATTTTGGAAATGAGGCCTTTATCAGAACCTTTGACTGTAAAAATGTTTTCTCAGTTTATTATTTCCCTTCTAATCTTGTCTGCATTAATTTTGTTTGTACAAAAACCTTTCAATTTGATATAACCAAAATTTTCTATTTTGTAGTCAATAGTGATTTCGAATTCTTCTTTGGTCATAAATTACTTCCTCTTCCACAGGTCTGAGAGGTAAACTATCCTATGCTCTTCCAATTTATTTATAATCTCATTCTTTGTGCCTACATCATGAACCCATTTTGACCTTATCTTGGTGTATGGTGTTAAGTGTGGGTCAATGCCTAGTTTCTGCCATACTAATTTCCAATTTTCCCAGCAATTTTTGTCAAATAATACATTCTTATCCCCAAAACTGGGGTCTTTGGGTTTGTCAAATACTAGATTATTAAAGTTATTGGTCCTTTGAACCCAACCTATTCCATTGATCAACTAGTCTATTTCTTAGCCAATACCAGATGGTGTTAGTAACTGCTGCTTTATAATATAATTTTAGATCTGGTACAGCTAAGCCACCTTCATTTGATTTTTTTTTTTCCAATAATTCCCTTGAAATTCTTGACCTTGGGATTACTAATCTAAAAAAAAAAAACTGAGTTCCAAATTTTCTTTCTCTCTGCCTCTCTTCTCTTCTGATTGAAAAGGCAAGCAATTTGATATAAGTTATGTACAATATGCAAAGCTTAATTCCATATTAGTCATGTTGTGAAAGAAAACCGAAACTTCCCCCCCCCAAAAAAAAAAGACAAGAAAAATAAAATTTTTAAAAGTATGCTTTGATCTATCTATCTATCCATCTATTTATCTATCTATCTATCTATATATATTTAAAATTATGGATCCTAAGTTAAGAAACCCTTCTCTAAAACAAAGATTTTAATGGAGATGAGAAAGCAAGCATATTAGAAAATAATTACTTCTCCATTAACTTGACAAATCAACAAATAAAAGTGACTCTGATTCCCTTCTCCTTCCCCTTCTTCCCAAACCAGTGTGATTCTTAAGGACTCTTCCCTTTGAGAAATCTTGAAAATGTACCCCCATTACCATAAAGATTGTGTCATCTCCAATACAGATTTTATCTGTGCACATTTTTTTTAAATTCAGTTATTTATCTTCATTGTATTTTCTTAAGTATTATTATCCCTTCTTTAATTAACATTAATTTGGGTACTGAGAGAACATAATTCGAATATTGAAATTCAACTATTGTCACAGATATATGAAAAACCTACGTTTCTTTCTCTGAAGATTGATAACATCTTCCTTCATGGGTCCTTTTTTTGTTGATTTGAGTATTTACAATATTCAAATAGCTTAGTCATTCAGTTTTCCTTCAAACAATATCGCTGTTACTGTATACAAGGTTCTCTTGGTTCTGCTCATTTCATTTTTCATTATTTCATACAAATTTTTTCCATGTTTTTTCTAAAATCAATCTGTTTGTCATTTCTGATAGCACAGTAGTTTTCAATTACAGTCCTATGCTACAACTTGTTCAGACATTCAATTAAATTAATTGTTTTGGTTACATTTTAAGTTCCAAGCTCTTTCCCTTCCTCTCTTAATCCAATAATAGAAATAGAGAAGACACAGAAATATAGGTGAAACTTTACAATACATTTTCCACATATCAGTTCTTTGTTTGGAAGTGAATAGCATTTTCCTTTAAAGGTACTTTGTAGTGGTATATAATGCAGAATAGTTTAGTCATTCATATTCTATTATTATATACAACATTCTCTTCATTCTGTTCATTTCATTCTTATTATTTCATGCAGTTCTTTCCATGTATTCCTAAAATCAACCAGCTCATCATTTCTTATAGCACAATAGTATTCCATCATAATCATATGCCACAACTTGTTCAGCCATTCCCCAATTGGTCAGCATCCCCTCAATTTCCAGTTCCTTGCTACCACAAAGAGAGCTGCTATCAGTATTTTAGAAATATAGGTTCTTTTCCTTTTTCCTCTGATCATGTGGGGATGACAGGGATATTTCTGTGTCAAAGGGTATATACAGTTTTATAAGGCTTTGGGCATAACTGCAGATTGCTCTCCAAAATCCAGTTCATACTTCCATCAACAATGCATTAGTGTCTAACTTTTTCTGTATCCCCTTCAACATCTGTCATTTTTCTCTTCTAAAATTTTAGCCAATCTGATAAGTATGAGATGACAATCTGATAAGTATGAGATGATAAGTATGAGATGAGAAGATAGGTTGTTTTAATTTGCATTTCTCTAATCACTAATAATTTAGAACATTTTCCCCATATGACCATATGTAACTTTGATTTCTTCCTCCAAAAACTGCTTGTTCGTATCCTTTGACCATTAATCAATTGGAGAATGACTCATATTTTTTTTCCCCCTGAGGCAATTGGGTTTAAGTGACTTGCCCAGGGTACACAGCTCGGATTTTTAAGTGTCTGAAGACAGATTTGAACTCAGGTCCTCTTGACTTCAGGGTTGGTGCTCTATCCACTGCACCACTTAGCTGCTGCTGCACTATCTAGCTTCCCCTACTCATATTCTTATAAATTTGACAAAGTTCTCTATATATTTCAGAAATGAGACCTTTATCTAAGAAATTATCTTTTAAACTTTCCTCCCAATTCTCTGCTTTCTTTATAATTTTGGCCACATTGGTTTTATTTGTATAAAACCTTTAAAAATTAATATAACTAAAATTATCCATTTTACATCTCACAATGCTCTCTAGATTTTTTTTAATCAAGTGTTTTTCATAAAGTGTTCTCCTCTCCATAAGTCTGATAAATATAACATTCTTAATGTTCTTCTAATTTACTTATTATATCTCCTTTTATGTCTATATCAGGCATCACTTTGACCCTGGAAATGGTGTAAGATATCTAGTTTTTGACAGTCTGTTTTCCAGTTTTCCCAAAACATTTTTTTTTACCAAATAGTGAATTCTCATCCACTGTTTGTTTACTCTGTTGCATTGATCTACCTTTCTGTTTCTTAATTTATATCAGAAAGTTTTGATGATGACTATATTATCATTCAAATACTAAAACCCAGTGATGGAGTGCAGACCAGAACCAATATGGTATGAGATTTACAACGCACATACAAAATAAGCCTTAAAAATAATAGAGTTGCAGGATTAGTGTTGTAGCTAAAAAACACCATCAGAGGCTTGTCCAAAAAAACATCATAAGAAGCTTGTCTGATATGGTCTAAGTCAAAGAAATGGTCTCCTAGGAAGATATGAATATCATTTGCAGGAGAATCCCGAAATCAAAATATAGCAGAGACAAACAACTTTAGGCAGTTGGCTGATGATCACCATACTGGAGAGGAGTGGAATTATCAAGGGCAGTGAAGCAAAATGAGAGTGAGCTGTAGGCAGAAAACTGTATACCATGACAGGAATATCACAGTCTGGAAACAGAGGCAAACTACAGTTGCATGGTAAAGACAGGGAGAAAAAATAAAATCATTGATAGGAAACAATAACCAGTGACTTCTACTGAGAGAAGAAGAGAATTGCAGGAGGCAAACAATATGGTTCAGATAGTGGAGTCATGGAGAAAAACATCAATTCAGGAGAACAAATCCAAATTGCCCTCATTTGGAGCATTTTTCATATTAGTACTGCCAGTGATTTAAATGTTTAGGTGAAAGTGATAAGGGCACACCTTCTGAGAATTCAGATGGGAGTCCTATCTGTTTCCATTAATTTATACATTAAACCTTGTGAGCTCATGTGCTTTTAAGTGGCACTGGTGACCACCACTGGGAATTCTTTGTGGAGACAATGACTTTTAAAGTCCATAACGTGGTGAAACGTACATTTCTAGTCTTCTTATATCTCATTGCCCTCCATTTACTTTCTGCTCCAGTGACAGTAGCCTCCTTGTTGTTGCTTACACAAGATACTCTAGTTCCTGATTTTAAGTATTTTCACTAACGGCTCTCACGTCTAAAACACTTTCCTTCATTTCCATCTTGTAGTTTTGTTGGCCACTATCACATCTCAGCTAGAGTCCTACCTTCTTCAAGAAGTCTTTTCTGGGCTTCCTTAATTTCAGTGCTCTCTATCCCCACAATTTATTCTGCTTAAATTTTGTTTATGTACAATTGTTTGCACATTATCTCCCTTATTAGACTGTGAGATTCTTGAGTGCTTTCTTTGTATCACCAGCACTTTACACAATACCAGACATAATGTTTAATAAATGCTAATTGACTGAAGCAAAGAGATGAGAGATATCCAAACTATATTCAAGTGCTGTGTTTCAGGAAGGAGTCTCTGATATAAAGGTTGCATAGTGAGAGAACCATTATCTTTATTCTTCTTGTTCATTTTCATTTTTTGGAGTCACTTTTCCCAGGAAAAAAACAAAAAATAGTCCTTAGTATTTCTGCTTCTGCAGTGATAGAAGCAGATTAAAGTAAAAATGAGTGTAGATTACTAAGAATTACTCCCTTTTTTTTTAAATCTACAAACATCACATTAAAGTATGACATTCAATATGCAATCTCTGTTCAACAAACAAGTTTATGACACACTAGTGGAGGAAGAAGACAATATTCAAATTGACATTATTATAAATGAAATTGGAAGATATTTAAGAAGCTTTAGCTATCATATGAGATGTCTCCTAGTCTATCCTGAGAGAGGCAAGTAAAGCAGGTGGAGGAAGAAGTTTTATTGTGAATCAATTCTATGATTCTATAAATCTAAAATGATCTACTTTGCCCTTGATGCCAGTATTAACATTGTTGCTTTGACCTTTGCTTTCAATGACTCTTCAGGGTTTATAGTTTTTAAAAGTTGTTTTTAGAATATGTCAATTTTGATGCCTGACTGGGATCTAAAAACACACAATATCAAAAGTCAGGTCTAAAAAAACAAATATGCTCTAACCCACTTTTCCCTCATCTCATTTGTTAGGGAATGATAGTAATAACTCCCATTTATATGTTGTTTTACAATTTACAAAGTGATTTTCTCACAAAACCTCTGAGTTCAGTGGGGCAACTGTGACTATTATTCTCAATGTACAAATGGCAGAAAGAAAACTATGAGCCTCAGTCTTGATATATCTAGTTTAGTTCCACCACTACACTGGACTTTCTTCCCTAATATCCTAAAACTCCAACCTTACAAAGTCTTTTTGTCTCTGGATTTCCCAGCCTGGGTCAAATATCAAAAGATGAATTATTTGCTTTCTATCCTTTCCTCTCTAGCTTCTATGTCATTTCAGTTGGCACTTTTGGTTTAAATCTCAAACCTTTCCTTCTTTTTAAAAATTTTATTTTTTTTTCAATGAACAAAAAAATTCATTTTCTTTCCTTTTTTTCTCCCCCTACCCTATGGGGAGGCGGGGGTGGGGAGAGTGGGAAGGTGAAGGGGAGAGAGAAAATCTTCATAATAAATATGCATGGTTAAGCAAAATAAATTCCCTCAATGGCCATGTTTAACAAATATATGTCTCATTCTATACACTGAATCTATTACCTGACATGAAGTGGATGATATGTTTTATCATAGGTTCACTGGAATAGTGATCTGTCACAGTTTGATCAAACTTCTTAAGTCTTTCAAAACTTAATTTACAATGTTTTTGTTATTGTCCTCCTGGTTCTTCTTACTTGATTCTAAACTAATTCATTCCAAATCACTATTCCCAGGTTCCTTTGAAACCATCCCTTTCATAATTTTTTATTTGGTTCCATTTGGATACCATAACTTGCTCAGTTATTCCTACATTTGAAAGGTGCCTCCTTAATTGCCAGTTTTTTGCCACTCCAAAAAAACTGCAATATGCTGATCTGTATAGTTCTTTACCTTTTTCTAAAGAGATATAAATGGGCAGTTTTCAAAGGAAGAAATATATGTTATATGAAAAAGAAATACTCCTCTGCAGTAAAAGTTGGTACATGAGTAGTAGTTGATGTTTAGGTGATTTGCTTGCTTACACTCATCATGAGCACTTGAAGATAATAAAACCAAAGTATTTCAAGAAATTATCTTTTCCTTGTTGATTTTAGGTGCATGACAAAATAGCCTATCTATATTGTGATACAGACCTAGTAGTAGTATCTGTGGGTCCAAGTGTATAATTCCAATTCTGTTATAGTTCCAAATGGTTTCCCAGAAAGACTGTACTAATTTGCAGCTTCACTGACAGTACATTAATGTGCCTGTTTTCCAATAGTTTTTTTCAACATTTGCACTTTTTCTTTTTTGGGAGATATGTAAGGGCTATAAAGTAGAACCCCAGTTTCCTTAATTTGCATTTCCATTATTATTTGTGATTTAGAGGTTTTAAAAAATGACTAATATTTCTCCCTTTAAAGATTCCCACTTACATCCTCAAACCTTCACTGCCTTTAGATCCTCACCTCTTTTCTTGGAGCCCATTTTCATCTGGTCAAAGTTTCCTGTTCCCCACTGTCCTGTCTCTGTCAATCAGTGGCTAGTTCATCATAACATTAATGGCTATCAAGATATATATGATAACTTTTTTCCAGTTACAATGAGAAGCAATTCCAGTTATTCCCCGATTTATGAACAACTTATATTCTGAAAATTCTCTCCTAAGTCAGTTGCTTGGAACTAGCTGCATTTTCCCATAGAAATCAGGTTATAAATAGTAGTTAAGTTCCCAGGACAGCTTTCAAGGAGTCCATTTAGCCCATAACATCACTGATGTTATTCTGATAACTATTCAGAGAGCAGAACTGACCCTGGGTTCAGGAATGCTATGCTATCAGAGGCCAAGTTCATAGGGGTCCAGACGAGCTGGAAAGACTTTGAATAATGACCCAGCAATGGACATTAGGTAGGTTGTTCAAGCAAGCTAGAGTTGGCTAGCTACCATCATAAATGTCATGCCTATGCCAGTTTATGAAATCACCAACTAAGGCTTAGGAAGGATCAAAATCTGCATTAACAGAGAGAGTATTCACATTGACAAAATTGCAGATCCCTAAAGTAAGGAAATAGACAAATACAAATTAATAGTAGTAATTCATATTTGCAGAGCAGTCTATGAGTTACAAGATGCTTTTCCACTTACAACTTGTAAGACAGCGATAGATAGAAAGACAGAAACATTATTTCCATTTTATGTGGAGAGTTCGTGAATGATGCAAAGAATGACTTTACCCCAAACTCAAGTCTCCCAACTGCGCTTTTCTTATTACACCACCATTTTGGAAAAGGAACATGAAGGGATCAGAGAGATTAAATCACTTTTCCAAAGTCATATAGCTAATAAGTATAAGAACCAAGATTGAAATGTATGTATGTCTTCTCCTTCCAAGTCTGATGATCTTTGCATAACACCATGATGCTTCTATATATAATAAAGCATAGTACATAGAGCAGTAAAATGATAATAGACTTTTTAAAATGAGAGCTTTTTTCAAAATACAAGCAAAGACAGTTTTCACCCTTTCACCCTTGCAAAACCTTGTATTCCCATTTTTTTCTTCCTCCTCTAGACAGCAAGTAATTCAATATATGTTAAATATGTGCAATTCTTCTATACATATTTCCACATTTATTTTGATGCACAAGAAACATCAGATCAAAAAGGAAAAAAAAATAACAAAGGAAAAAAGTCAGGCAAACAACAAAAAAGGTGAAAATACTATGTTGTGTTCCACATTCAATCCCCACAGTCCTCTCTCTGGATGCAGATGGCTCTCTCCATTATAAGTAATAGACTGTTTTAAAAAATAATTTTATTGATATTTATTTATTTGTATTGCCTAAATTTACTTCTAGATCCCTCCAACTATCTTCCCTGAGAGCTTTCCCATAAAACAAAGATTAATACTAAAAGTAACTAATATACTGAAAAAAATTCAATCTCTATATCTGATGTTTACTCTTGAAGACCTTTCACTCCTGCAAAGGAAGATAAGGGGTCTCCTCATCTCTCTTCTTTTGTTTCATGCTTGTTCTTTGTAATTTCACTTGTTTTGTGGTTGATCTTTGCATTTATGTCGTCATACTCACTTTGTATGTTGTTTTCTTGATTCTTCTTACGGCTTTCTATGCTTTCCATACTTCTCCATTGTATTCAATTATAGACTCTTAATTATATTTATGACATTTCCTATTAGCATATTTCCCCCCAAGGAAATCCTAGCAGTAGGTTCAGGGAATCCCTCCTTTATCCTCACTGCCATTGGCTCAGCAACAAGATTTCTACCTCTAAGGAACAATAGAATTATATCTTTCTTGAGATTCTAGGCAATAGGTGAACATAGTTACTTTTTACAAAAGTGTAAGCTTTTTTTTATCAACTTGCTAGAATCCTACTTAATAAGAGTGATAAAATAATGTTAATTTTCAAGCATATAAGGAAATATCATCTCTTACATTTATAGATACATATGCTACTTTTTAATAGCTAATCTTTGGCACAGTTCTCAGATCATTTAATGATAGTAATAAAAGTTAATATTTATATAGTGTTTTAAGTTTTGGAAAGCACTTTACAAATTTTTATCTCATTTGATCTTTACAACAGCCTTAGGAGATAAGTGCTATTATTACCCCCATTTTATAGATGAGAAAACTGAGGCAAAGTCAAATGACTTGCCCAGGGTCACATATAGTAAGTATTTGAGATAGAACTCAAGCTCAAGTCTTCTTTACTCCAAGTCTAACTTCAATCCATTGCATCCCATAAAGAAATAAATTAATTAAACCATGGTATGGAGCCCCTATTTTTCTAATTGTACCTTTCAACTTAATCAGTTCTCATTTAAGCTTAGTTTTGTTAAGGATGTCAATTATTCAGAATATATATCTACGATTCTAAGTTTCCTATTCATTCTAACATAACAATTCTAATTTATGTGGCACACTGCAAACCACTTACTTCCTTCACAACAATTCTATGTCGTACAAATATTATTATCTCCATTAGATGAAAGATTGAGAAATAGAATACATAAATAAGATATGCAGATAGATAGATAAATAGATGGATGGATAGATGAATAGATTGATAGAGATAGATAATAAAAAAAACAGATAAATAAGGTAGATAGATAAGGACAGATGATAGATAAGATAGATATGGAAAGATGTTAGAAAACAGGTGGATAGATAGATAAATGGATGGATGGGTGGATGGATGGATGGATGGATAAGGAAACTGAGAGACAGTAGCTTAATACTTTTACAATTAGTATGTAAAGCAGAATTGGTTTTTTAAGCTTTTTATTTTCAAAACATATGCATAGATAGTTTTCAACATTTACCTTTGCAAAACCTTGTGTCCCAAGTAATCCAATATGTGTTAAACATGTGCAATTCTTCTATATATATTTCACAATTATCATGCTACACAAGAAAAATCAGATCAAAAAGGAAAACAAATGAGAAAGAAAACAAAATGCAAGCAAACAACAACAAAGGTGAAAGTGCTATGTTGTGACTCAGTTCCCACAGTCTTCTCTCTGCATGCAGATGGTTCTCTTCATCACAAGACCATTGGAACTGGCCTGAATCACTTCACTGGTGAAAAGAACTAAGTCCATCAGAATTGATCATTATATAATCTTGCTGTTGCTGTGTACAATGATCTCCTGGTTCCACTCAGTTCACTCAGCATCAGTTTATGTAAGTTTCTCTAGGCTTCTCTGAAATCATCTTACCGATCATTTCTTATAGCACAATAAGATTCCATAACATTCATATACCATAACTTATTTAGTCATTCTCCAATTGAAGGATATCCACTCAGTTTCCAGTTCTTTGCCACTAGAAAAAGGGCTGTGATAAATGTGGATCATTTTCCTTTTATTTAATGTTCTCTTTGAGATATAGACCCAACAGAGACACTGCTGGATCAAAGAGTAAATACAGTTTGATAGCCCTTTGGGCATAGTTCCAAATTGCTCTCCAGAATGGTTGAATCAGTTCACAACTCCACCAACAATGTATTATGGTCCCAGTTTTCCTACATCCCCTCTAACATTCATCTAAAGCAGAATTTGTATCTATGTCTACTGACTTGGTTGAAGGAAATGGAAAAAACAAGACTTGAAGGGTATATGACAAGAGTCATCTCTATGAAAGCGGCAATAGAGAGCACTATGGCTGTGGAGTCAGAGGATGAGTTAAAGCCACACTTCTCACACTATTTGTGTAACCCTACAGAAGTCACATAAGCTCCTCCTGAGTCTCTCCGCATCTGTAAAAGGGAGAGCTTGTACTAGGTAGTATCTAAGATCTCTTCCAGCTCTCCCTCTGGAATTTAGTGACCTGTGTTTTGCCCCAGGGGCATAAGTAGCTCCATGAGTGAAAGCTTGACCTTAGGGGAAACATCCCAACAATTGTTGCTTTTCAAAAGTGAGATTGCCCCAAAAGAGAAGAAATTCTCCTGGACTTTAAAGTTTAGATGTTGCCTTGTCAAGCATGATCTAAAAATTATTTTTCAGGCATGGACCAGAGCACAGGCCCCTTCCCTAAGATCTTTGACCTTGTTTTGAAAATTCCAATATAATTGGCTTCTTTTGTCAACCTATGTCCTTTTTTTTTTTTTTAATTTTAACTTAATGCATTTAATAGTTATTCTAGGAAAAGATCCTTAAGTTTACCTAGACTACCAGAGAGTTCTTTGACACAGTTCAGTTACTTGTATTCAACAGGAATACTTAAACTATTCTGATGGGGAAAAAAGCTGGCTAAGAATTCCTCAAGTAGATGGCCACTGAGACCCTTTCCAACTCAGATTTTGTGTTCCTATCATTAAAAATGCAGCCTTTTTTTTTTTTTTTTTTTTGCCATGACATCATAAATCTCTCAACCCAAGGCAATCATCAGGAGCCTCATTAATCCCAAGTACTTCCACCACAACCAAGCAATGCCTATGAATACCATGGGTCTAAATGGGGGAAGAAAAGAAGGCAAGAGAAAAAGAAAGAAAGAAAAGTCATTTATTTCAGAGAACAGGAACTTTTGAGCTGATCTAGTTTGCCTTTCTCACTTTACATGGAAAAGATGGGAAAACCAATGACTTTACCGTGAATAAATAACAGAACTGGAACCAGAACCCAGTTTGTCTGGCTTCAAGTCCTGTACTCTATACTCTAGTAAGGGGAAAAGGAAGACACACATATATCAACAATTGTCAGGATAGATTGTCTATATGTATCTTGTTAAGCTAAATCCTTTATTCTACTATCTCACTTCTTTTGATAAGTCAGGGTTGGCTCAGCTTTCCCAAACAAAAGATGGATTATGTCTTCGATGCCTGTGGGTAGGCTGCACACCAAAATATTGATTCTAGAGAATCTAACTTAATCTTTGAAGTCAGTAAAAAGATTGTAGGTTAAATGCTGAAAGCCATGTGGTAGATAGTAGAATCAAGTCTCCCATTCATCCAGCAGACTGGACAGCATTGTTACCTTACATCCCTAACTCTAAAGCTATCTCTTCCCAGTGCCTCTTTTGTTTGTCTGCTATTCTCCCAAAAGACATACTGGAAATCAGTCACAAAAATGCCTCATGACATGAGTCAGGTACTAAAATAAATGTGAATCATCCAGGAATGAGGATACTCAGAATGAAGGTTTCATATCTTCCTTCTATCCTTTGGAGTAAACAGAGATTTTGTGATTTGACACCCAAAATCTAGAATCATGACATCCAGCAATGTCACAGATGTATATATATATATATAATTTCTCTGTTTTCTTTCTCCTACCTGTCTGCTTCTTAACATCTCTAAAGTCTAGAGGTACTCTGGTAAATGTTTAACTGACTCTCTGGGGGGGGGGGGGAGGGAGGAGGGAATGTTCCCAGGACAGATTTTCAAGTTTAATATGCTTTAGGAACAGTTTCTCCTTTACTTACTCAATTCTAGATAATCAACAAAATGGTCAATTGAGCCCTGATTATAGTGTTTTCCAATTTCCAAAGTATAAACACTTACATTGAAATTTTAACAATTCACTCTCAAAAGCCAGTTTGAGGGGTAGCTAGTGGGCTTGGTGTATAGAATAGTGGGCTCCATCTCTATTCTTTCCTCAACTTTCTAAGTTCAAATCTGGATACTTGTTATTTGTGTGACCTTAGGTGAACCACTTAATCCTATTTGCCTCAGTTTCCTTATCTGTACTGATTTGGGGAAGGAAATGTCAAACTACTCCAATATCTTTGCCCAGAAAATCCAAGATGAGGTCATGAAAAGTTGGACATGACTACAACAATAACAATAGCAGCAACAAAGCCACTTTCAATTGGTTTCAGAACACCATAGCCTGAGTCTATGTCTATAAAATAAAAATTATATCTGTCATTTAACTAAGACAAATATTATCCAAATTAAACATGGAATCCTTGGAAGAAAGATATTAGGACTTTAGATTTCCTTAAAGGTTCTTTGATGTAGCTATTGTTTAGCCTGTTTTCCATTTTGTCTAATTCTTCATGACCTCTTTTTTTTTTTTTTTAAGCAGAGACACTGGGATGGTTTGAGATTTTCTTCTCCAGCTCATTTTACAGATGAGGAACTGAATCAAATAGGGTTAAGTGACTCTCCTAGGGTCATACAGCTAGTGAGTCCAAATTTCAACTCCGGAAGATGAATCTTTTGATTTTAAGATTTGAATGTTATCCACTAGCTCCCCAAAGATTCTTCAGGGATCATCTAATTCATTCTTTCATTTGAGAAATGAGGATAATGAGCTAATGTATTAATATTATTGTGTGAAAGAAAAAGCACTGAATAAATTACGTGAACTTTGGATTCATACAATAGAATCTAAATTAATGGATTGTCAAAGTTAAAAAAGACATCAGAGACCAGGCAGTAAATTTTACAGAGAAAGAAAACAAAGGCTTTTTGAGGAGGAGTGACTTGCCCAAGAGCATACAACTAATAAATAGCAGACTCATCATGATATAATGAAAAGTGTGTTCCATCTGGATTGAAAGGACATAGTTATTATTTTTGTATTCCTTTGTTGTATAAGTGAGAAACTAAGGCTTGGAGGGATTAAGAGATTATCCAAAGTCAAAAAGGGAACAGGTCTTGGAATCAGATTTCCCCAAATCCAGCAGCTTTCTACTATATCACATGAAAATTTTGTTTTAGAGCTACTCTCAAAAGTGGTTAAGGAAAGGGGAGTGGTCGAGAGGTTTCACAATTTAGAATTCTGTTCATTTGGTCAATAAGAAGAAATGTGACTGCAGAAAATGTTAGAAATGAGAGAAATGTAATACCACCTAGAAGAGATATGATCTAATCATGCTTATTTTTTTTTTCAGTATATGTGACAGAAAGAAAACATTTCTTACATTATTTGTATCATTTTTGAAAAAGATTCATTGGATCCTACTGACTACATATTACTCCATAATTTAATTCTTCACTCTTTTAGTTTCCTTGGATCATGAAAACTGACAGCTTCTTCTAAATTCTTCACCTACCATATTAACTGCCTCCAAATCAGGAACTGATCTAAGCAAAGTCAGGTCAAATCCAGGCAAAATTGTGAAATTTGAGGTTGTCACAGTAACCTTACACATATCCCTCATTTCCATGCTATTGTGTCTCTTAAATGCCCAAAGAATAACCAGGTGGTATAATGGATAAAGCACTTAGCCTGGAGTCAGGAGGATCTGGATTCAAATCTGACTTAAGATATTTATTAGCTATGTGACACTGAGCAAGTCATTTAATAGTGTTTGCCTCAATTCCCCATGAGCAAAATGAGCTAGAGAGGAAAATGACAAGCCACTCCATTGCCAAAACCCCAAATGGCATCAAGAAGACCTATACACAACTGAACAACAACAACATGCCTGAGCCCCTTCTGGCTATTTCATGGATCTGTGATACCATGAAAAGTCTTAGATTTGGAATCAGAATACCTTTAGCAAGTCACTAATCCTATCTTGAATGCAATTTCCCCTTTTGTAAAATAAGAGGGCTCAACTGAATGGACACTAAGTCTTCCTTCCAGCTTTCCAAGTGGAATTTTAGAGATATTAGGGCCCTACCATTTCACCATTCCCACCTGCTCCTCCAGTAAGACAAATCTAAGCCCACATTCCATCTTCTGTCAACTCCAGACCCATATCTTCATTCAATAAAAATGGTTGCTCTTCAGTTGATGTTGATATATGGCTGGGAGTCAGTGTAGGCAAAGGACTGATTTGTTGTTGTTCAGTCATAAATTTGCTTGGCCAAGATATTGGAGTAGTTCACTATTTCCTTCTTCAACTCATTTTAAAGATGAGGAAATTGAGGCAAATGGGGTTAAATGAATTGCTCAGGGTCACACAGCTTAAAAGTCTCTATGGCTAGATTTAAACTCATGAAGATAAATCTTCCTGATTCCAGGTCCAGAATTATATCTGCTGTAATCAACTAGATTCCCCAAGGCCTAATTAGATCACAAATTTGGCCCATTGGCCACAAGTTGATAAGGAACTTCCTAAGAGAGATGACCTAAGGCATAAGCTTTGGTGTCCAAGTAAGTAATCACTTGATAGAGAAGGAATAGATAGAATAGGCCATTCTATCTTCTGTTGACTGACCCAATGAGTCTTCTTAGGGGAACAAAAAGACTATGGATAACTGACATACTAGAAGTTTATTGCACTAAATCAGAGCCTTGCCTAAAACATAAGTTAGTAGTCACAATACATTAATGAGTTATTAAACCCAAGATTATTTGCCATTTATACAGGAATTCTTGGAGGCACAAGCCTATAATTCAGAATGAATGTTTAATAGTATAATTTCAGGCATTATGGGGAGATAGTGAGGGAAATAAATTTGAACCAAAGGACTTTTTGGCACTACACTTCCTTACAACAGAAAGGTTAGTACCTATTTCAGCCATGCATTGGGTTTCCCTTGAGGATAGAGATTCACTTCAGGGACCCTATTTCTAGATCTACAATGTGCTGAATTGTCCTCAAGAAATAAAAAAAAAAAAAAGAAGAAGAAGATTCCAGCAAAGAATAGATTATAATATGAGATGAAAAGTACCTTTACTCTATTAAAATTTTTTTTTTGCCTAAGTAAACTAACAATGGACAGCTGATAGACTACTTTGGAGAACAAATTGTTTCTCAATCAACTAATCTATATTTACCTAGTATAAACTTTATACAAAACGTTGTTAATACTGTAGGAGACACAAAGAAATATTTCAGATGCAGTCACTTACAAATAATAAGTTAATTACACATAATTCTTATGTATTCATCAAAGCAAGTATCCTAAAAGTCTCTATTTACCAACATATTTTGGAAAATAATGATTACATTTCATTCATTAAACATTGCTTGAGGGCCTGCTATGAAAAGAGCTGACATTTACTTCTCTGCTCTAATATTTACAAAGTACTTTATTTATCTACACTATTTCATTTGATCTCATAACAACCCAGAAGATCACAGAACCATAGAACTAGTATAAACTCCTCATTTTATAAATTAGGAAACTAATCACAAATAAATGACTTGCCCAAAGTCATACAGCTATATTTCAACTCACCTTAACTCCAAGTTCAGCATTGTGTCAAAAGTACCATCCTGTCTCATCTCATTTTACAGATGAAAGAAAATTAAATGACTTGCCAATGATCACAGAGATTTGTCGTATCAGAGGCAGGACAGAAATCCAGTTCTCTTCTGATTCCAACTCTAGCATTCTTCATTATACCACGCTATGTTATTATGTTCAAGACATTTATTTAACATTTACTCAGCATCTGCTATATGCAAGGTATCGTGGCAAATGAGTTGGGAGATCCCAAGATGGCTAAGTCCTAGAAGAACTTATAGTCAAGCATGAGAAGGACTGGCCAGTTGGAGGTACAATGGATAAGGCACTGGGCCTGGAGTCAGAAAGATCTGAGTTCAAATTTGGATTCAGACACATACTAGCTGTATGATCCTGAGCAAGTCACTTAACCCTTATTTGCCTCAGTTCCTCATCTGTAAAATGAAGACCCACTGGAAAAAGAAATGGTAAACTACTATAAGATTGCAACTGGACAACAACATAAGCAAAATTGAGAGCTTAGTAAGAATGGCACATATATACTTCTAACATAGTATATAATTTGTCAAAAATCATGCGAAATATACAAAATTGCAAAGTGTTCCAAGCATTCAGAGAAGGAAGCAATCATATTCAGTTGAGAAGGGAGAAGTTTCCTTAATCCAGATTTGTCAAAGTAGTTCAAATAAACCTCTTCTAAGGCTAATGGGTAATTACTTATGTCTTTGGAGTGTAATTATATATATATATATATATATATATATATATATATATATATATATATATATATATGCATGTATATATACATACATAGACACATAAATATTATGTTATACACACAGTATGTATGTGTGTTTGTTTAGTAATGTGTATATATGATATTTATGTATATGTATTTGTTATTGAGTCATTTCAGCTGTATCCAACTCTTAAAGACCCCATTTGGGGTTTTCTTGACAAAGACATTAGATTGGCTTGACATTTCTTTCTCTAGTTCATTTTATAGATGAGGAATTGAGGCAAACAAGGTTAAGTGACTTGTCCAGGGTCATACAACTAATAAGTGTCTGAGGCCAGATTTGAACTCATGAATATGAAACTTCCTGATTCCAGGCCCAGCATTCCATGCACTAAGGAGAGAGAGAGAGAGAGAGAGAGAGAGAGGAGAGAGAGAGAGAGAGAGAGAGAGAGAGAAAGGGAGGGAGGGAAAGAGGAGGAAGAGAGGGAAGGAGAGAGGGAGAAAGGGAGGGAGGGAGAGAAAAAGAAGGAGGGAGGGAGGGAGGAAGAGGGAGAGAAGAAGGAAGGAGGAAGGGAGGGAGAAAGAGAGAGAGGGAGAGAGGGAGGAAGGGAGAGAGGGAAAAAGGAAGAGGGAGAGAGGAAGAAAGGGAGAGAAATTTCACATATCTATACATTTATATGCATATTATACATATACATATACTATGTCTATATTTATACAAATATATGCATATATATGCATATTACACACACATACACACAGACACAGAATTTGTCCTTATTTTGGAAGAGGACCAATAATGTCAACAGATAGTGTCTTCATTTGCAAGTGAATTGGATTTAAGGGAGGCAGAGTTGCATAAAGTTGTCAGCTTTCCTCTTTAAGAGCTGTCAATAGATGAAAATCAAAACAACTGTGGATGACTCAGGATGCAGTGGATGACCTTGACATCTTCAACATTTGACCAAGCTCTAAGCACTCTAAAGGGTCTATTTCAGCCGCTTTCGTGGCCATTGGAATAAATTGTTCTGTCCATCTTGCCAAGGAAAATATTCACATGCTTGGGGTGGACATGCCCCTAACTCACTGATAGGTTTAAGACCTTTTAGTTACTAGATAGATATATAGATATTTAACATGCACTATGTAGTATATATACATGTATATTTTTAAGCTATACATACACACATTACTATATAGAATACAGTATAGCATGTATACATATAATAATATATAGCATGTTACTATATAAATGTGTATGTATATTTGTATTTTATGTATATATAATATAAATGATATATGTCTATTTATATAAGTGTATTGTATATCTCTCTGTGTATATATTTATTGAAATTAAGATACCATTACTTGCCCATAGCAATTTCTTAAGTTAAAACAAGATTAAAGTGCTTTAAAAAAAATCAAGCCCTTGATACAATAATCTGACAGCTCACAGTGACTAATTTCAGTGGACCATAGACACTTATACTCAACATTGTTATAGTCACTTTACTCTTCTAGACTTCCATTTTTTTTTCTTGTCAGTAAAGGGAGTGATACTAATTATAGCCTCCGAAGGAGTTGTTGTAAGAACTGAATAAGCAAATGTGGAGAAAAGTAGTTTAAAAAGTTATCATAATGTAAAGTATTGTGACTATCTCTAACATGAAGGCATGGGACTAAGTGAGCCCTATGGTCCCTTCTAGTTCTTGGAAACTTGAAATTCTATACCAGGTGGTTAGGAGGTTATGGATCAATGGCTGGCATCCCAGTGGCCTCCAGAACTGGAGGCTTATGAAAACAGTCCTGAAGTTAAGGAAACAAGTGGCAGTGCCACATAAACTTGGCTGTGGTCCAGCCCTCCCTTCTTCCTCTTTCCCATGATGTGCAGCTGGCAGCAGGGGATATGAATGATGCCATCTAGTGGGACTAAAGAGCCAAGAAGAGAAAAAACGAAAAGATTGACTGAGCTGCGTCAAGTCTCAGGGAAGAATGCAGCCACTGTGTTCGATGTTGAAATCTATGTGTTTGGACAAATCTTCAGAGCCCATAAACAGAGGCCTGAGAATATTGCAGGGCCCTCATTCTATCAAGCATTCAGTTCTGCTGGATTCTAAGGCACACTTTCTACAAATCCTACCAGTTGTCTCCTCCTCCCCTCTCTGTGTGACACAAGTGCAATATTGCCGGGCAAGCTCCTGATGAAATGCAAAAGAGAATAATGGAAAGCTAAATATAACCAGTGCTACACTGTGTCGCTGAGCAGCTTCCTCACTGGTTACATGAACCAAAGCTTTCTAACTCTGTTGCACTGACTAGAAGTACAAGATAGTTTTTCCCTTAAACTTCCTTGATTCTTGGATGAAAAGTAACACAAAAAACATTATTTCTTGTAACTAGTTTTCATTTTTGCTTTTGAGAAATCGTGCAATGCTTCCAATGACCCCAGAGAAACTCTTTTAACAGTCTTTTAAGTTTTACCGTCAATAGCCTTTCAATAATGTTGTATAGCTGGGTAATAGAATAATCCCTGAAGAATCAGTTACAAATCACTCAAATGAGAGGTGCATGGTAAGCTGCAACATATTATCAATGTATTATGCAGAGAAAAACATTGCAAAGGATGTCAGTGGAGTGATATATGGACCAGTTAGGTATTAAAATCCAGGGATAATAGATAGCCCATTTAAAAAATATTGTTATCCATAAAACTTTGACATTTATAAGAATGTTCCAGTGTACTGGAAGAGGATTTCCAGAAGGAAGAAGGTAAAAAAAGCATGGACAGGTTGCTATCTGCACTCACCTGAGAGATTACCCACATTGGTGAGACCAGAGAGCCATCAAAATATTAATGTAAATCACTTCTAAACTAAGAGAAAAATAACTGCTGTAATTAGCATTTAAACAAATTGACTTCCTTTTAGTAAACTGAAACAAACATACACATAAAGTAGAAAGATAATGCATCTATGTATAGTTTATAGATCACTTGTCAATTCACTCTGCAAATATGTGGGCAGCTTGGCTTCCAATGTATTCCTCACAGTTCCTAAAATTAATTATGTTCTTTGCTAAACTCTGAACTTCAAATGTTCTTCTAAATTTACCAGACTGAAAGCTTCATGAGGTCAGGGACTAAGTCTTACATTTCTTGACATTCCTTCATTCATGCTACTTTTTCATAGTATGTACCCCCAAATACTTGTTGCAAGAATAATCCAATGAACTGGTATCATGCTTGCCCTTTAAGGCTGAGTTTGTTTTTTATTTTTCAGAAAAAAAAAAAACTTTGAATTACTATCAAAATTCCCCATTCCCTATGCTACTTTTGCTGCTATATCTGCTTGTTCATTGAGTTGCTAAGTGGTCCCCGAGAGTAAAATTTAATCTTTAAAAGCTTTTTATTTTTAAAACTTGTGTAGTGATAGTTTTCAGCATTCACCCTTGCAAAACCTAATATTCCAATTTTTTTCCTCCCTCTGTTCCCCCCACTCCCTCCCCTAGATGGCAAATAATCCAATATATGTTAAACATGTACAAATCTTCTATACTTATTTCCACAATTATCACGCTGTGCAAGAAAAATCAGATCAAAAAGGGAAAAAATGAGAAAGAAAACAAAACCCAAGCAAATAACAACAAAAAGAGCGAAAATATTGTGTTGTGATCCACACTTAATTCCTATGGTCCTTTCTCTGGGTGCAGATGGCTCTCTCCATCACAAGACCATTGGAACTGACCTGAATCATCTTGCTGTTGAAACGAGCTACATCCATCAGAAATGATCATTATATAATCTTCTTGTTGCTGTGTATAATATTCTTTTAGTTCTATTCCCTTCACTTGGCATCGGTTCATATAAGTCTCTCCAAGCCTTTCTGAAATTGTGCTGATCATTTCTTATAGAACAATAATATTACATAACATTCATATACCATTCTCCAACTTATTCAACCATTCTCCAACTGATAGACATCCACTCAGTTTCTAGTTCTTTGCCACTACAGAAAGGGCTGCTGCAAACATTTTTGCACAAAACATGTTATTTTTAAGTTTATAAACTATTCAAAAATATGTAAATGTATTTAAACTTCACAATGTGTTTATAAATTAGAACATAAGTCTCTATAAAAATGTAAGCTCTCATAGAGCAGGAAATGTTTTTGTTTTTTCATTATATCCACAGTGTTTAGCATATCACCCAGCATATATTAACCGCTTAATAAATGTATGTTGATTAATTGAAATTAAAACAAATCAAGGAGATGATGAATAGTTTGGATTGTTTTTTGTTCATTTTTTAGGTTCTTCTTAAAATCAAAGAATGTCTGTGTGGACTAGGAACTCAGACCATCTAACCTACTCTCAATTTGAATGGGAATTCTCTTTGAATATCCCTGACAAATGGTCATCCAGGCTCTACTTCAGAGATGTTCAGGTTATATCTGCAGATTCCCCCATGGGTAGATATTAAGAGATCCATAAAATTATGTGTGTGTGTATGTGTGGAAAGGAAATTATATATTTATTTCAAATGTAATTGGTTTTCTTTATAATCCTATTAATCATGTATTTCATAATATCTTCAGTTTCATAGACTGGACTGTCAAAAAGAGTTGTTGTTTTTCAGTCATTTTTCAATTGTGTCTGACTCTTTGTGACCCCATTTGGGTTTTTTTTTTTGGCAAAGATACTGAAGTGGCTTACCATTTCCTTCTCTAGCTCATTTGAAAGACTAGGAAACTGAAAACAAACAGGATTAAGTGACTTGCTCAAGGTTTAGAACCCCTGCTCTCCTTGAAGACCTCTAGTGAGTAGTCTACTTCCCAAACCAGCACATTCTATTTTTATGATGGCTCTAATAGATTGTTCTATAACTTCTGTGCCCTGCTTTTTATTTTGTCTTCTAGGGTTATGATGAAGAAGTCTGATCTCTCTTCCATAAAACAGTCACTCAAATATTTGATAACCCCTACCATTGTGGAGTAGTAGATAGAGTGTTGAATTTGGAATCAGGAAGTTTTGAGTTTTAATCATGCCTTAAATACTTACTAGCTCTGTGGTGTTGAACAAGGCACTTTATCTTTTTGTTTTTGTTTCCTATCTGCAAAATGGAAATAATAGTGGCACCTACTTCTCAAGGTCATTGTGAGAATTTTAAATGAGATAATTTATAGACTACTTTTGAAAACCTTAAAACACTCTATAAATGTTAGCTATGACCATCATCATTATCCCTTCACTACTCCAATCTCTCTGAAACCTACTCCAATTTATCAATGTTCTTCCTAAAAAAATGAGTGCCAGAATGACTTCTGTATTCCCAGATGTAGCTAGATCAGGTCTTTCTCAAACACTTTTCATCACCACCATAACAGTTTCTCTTTTATATTTGTTATTTAAACTTCTCAGATTCATTCATATATTCATGCTAAGAGTAAAATTTAAATTCTATTAGGATGAAGCTGAATAAAATTAGTTAGGGTAGTTCAGAATTTTATTGCTTTTGGCCTAAAGCCATTTTCAGATTTCCAGAGCAAACAGTAGAAATGTGGATCTTTCAAATAAATTAAAGAAATCAAAAAAGAATAAAGTTAAAATGAGCTTCTAAGTGTATAATGGAGCAACATCTTTTAGTTATTTTCATGGAAGGAATACCTGTGAAAATTTGGACAAGTTACTTAATCTCTCTAATTTCCTCAACTATTTGTAAAGAGAAAGTTTAATTGGATGGAAACCCCTTACCTCTAATCTATGATTTTAAGAATATTAGATCTTTCTCCATCTTTTTCTCATGAAATCCCATCATTTAAGTCCCAGTTCAAAAGCTATTTCTTCAGAAAAATCTTCCATTATCCCCCAAGTCAGAAAATACCTGTTCTTCTATGTTCCTGATTCAAAGTCTCTCTTTTTACTTCAACTCTTGCCATAATACTAGGGGGCTTCAATATACACATGTACATGTATATGTGCATACATACATACATATAATATGTGTATATGTATATAGTGTGTCTATGTATACACATATATCAAAACCACATTCTTTGAATGATCTTAACGCTAGAATTACAAATTCAATGCTTTTAGTCACAGAGCTAAGCTGTCATTTTTACAAAGTTTGAAAATTGACTAATGTTTAGCACAATGATAGTTATAGTGAATTTTATTATTGTTTTTTGCTGAGGTAACTGGGGTTAAGTGACTTTTCCAATGTCACACAGCTAGGATGTGTCTGGAGGCCAGATTTAAACTCAGATCCTTCTGATTCCAGGACCGGTACTCTATCCACTACCATCTAGCTGCTTCTTTCCCTCACACTTCATACTTTTTCTCAAAGTTTCTTTTAGTTAAGTTTTTTTTGAAAAGCAATAGGCTTTAAGTGATTTGCCCAGGATCACATAGCTAGTGGTAAGTATTAAATGTATGAGACCAGATTTGAACTCAGATCTTCCTGACTCCAGGGCTGGTGCTCTATCCACTGCACTATCTATCTGCCCTATACTGAATTTTAAAAAGAAACAAGTCAATATTTTAAAATTTCAAATAATTAGACTTTTAGATTTTGGAGTGAAAAGCTTTTGGGACATTACACACACACACACACACACACACACACACACACACACATACACACACACACATATCTCCCTAGTCTCTTTCCTGAGTTCCAATCCTCCACTTGTTGAACAAAAATTTAGAACTGGATGTCCCATAGGCATTTCAATATGTTCCCTCCAAAATTCATCTCCCCCCCCCCAACTTTACTATTAATATCAATGCTATCACCATCATCCCATTCACCCAGATTCCTAACTTCATACAATATGTCCAACCAGTTTACAAATCTTGTCATTTCACAACATCTCTTATACAATTCTTCTCTCCACTCACACATCTATCACTTGAGTTCAGGACCTGATCACCTCTCACCTGGCCTACACAATAATCTATTAATTAGATTCTTTTCCTCAAGTCTTTTTCTACTCTGATCCATTCTCCATACACCTGTCAAAACAATTTTTAAAATGCATACCTCTGACTGTATCACCCTATCCCACTCAATATATGCTAGTTGTTCCATATTACGTCTAGAATGAAATATAAACTCCTTATTTTGACATTTCCTCTTATGACCTGTTCCCTTCCTATCTTTCCAATTTTCTTATGCTATATTTTCCTCAATATACTTTAAGGTATATTAGCTTCCTTGTGATTCTTTGTAATGACTGCGTATTTAAAATCAGCCGGAGTCAAGAATTCAGGTTAAGGGAAAAATCTTCAATCTTTATTGAAGTGAAGAGGTGAAAAAAGATTGTGATAGCAATATGGGCAAGAAGGATTGCGATAGTAATACGGGCAGCTGTGACAGGAAGCCAGCTAGCTGAGAGAGACCTAAGCTGAAAGGCTGTCGCAATGGCAATGCAAGCAGTATGAATTGTCTCCCTGCCTCCACCCACCAAAATCGTCATTTCCTATACAACACATCAGGACTTCCACAAGGAGTGGGCGGGGGCCATTCTTTCTCCAAGCTTATATATTAATAGAGTATGGTCCAATTACTATTTAGCCTCACGTGCTTGGGACCTCAGTGCATCAACTTGAGCCTCAGCCCATTACAATTCTTCATGCCATTTCCTAATTTTGTGCATTTATACTGGCTCTACCACTCATCTGGGATGCTTTCTCTCCTCAGCTTTACTTCTCAAAATCCTTGACTGCCTTCAAAGCTCAGATCAAATACGACTTTCTGCAGAAAGTCTTTCCCAATTCAGTGTCCCTTACCACTCCCAATTTGCTAATGCCTTCTCCTCTAAGGTTACTTTTCATCTGCTTGGCAAGTATCATATAAATATATACCCATTTCTATGTATATGATCTCTCCCATTAAAATACAAGCTTCCTGAAAGCAGGAACAGCTTTTTCTTTTCCTTTCCTTTGTATTCCCAGTACTTAACAGGGTACCTAGTACACAGGGAGTATTTAATAAATATATATTGGTTGAATATTGGATTTTCTCAATTGATAGATGTTTCAAAGCAATGATGGCAATGATAGCTAAAGTTTATATAGTTCTTTAAAATTGGCTAAATTCTTTACATTCATACAATTATTATTAGGAGAGGGTCCAGGGGTCCTGAAACCAGAAAAAATTGAGGACTACTGATACAAAACACTAAATGTCTCAGAAGAACAGTTTCTTACCAGTCAGATTTTTAAAAGAGAGAATGAATAAAAAGATTACCACACAAAAAATCACTTGATTTTTAGTAGTAGGTCTCTTAGATTTTTGTACATTACATTTTTTTTTGTTTGTTTCTGGAGACCAATTTGTCTCTAAGGGCAACGGTTAAACTTTAAATAGCTCTTGTATTATGTTGGTCTCTTTGTGATGTGAAGAGAATGTGAGGAAGCATATGTCCTGTAGGCACCTTGTGGCAAACTGATAGGACAGGGATGGAAATTATACAGGATAAGCAGATGTGGATAGATTGATATCTATATGACTGAAGACAATAACCATATCAGTGAGATCATAGATTCATCTGAGTCTTTGGATATAATCATCTCATGCTATTACTGGGAACTGTATTCTGGGATTGAAATGTTTAAAATATAAAATATACTGAAATAATGTAAATAAAGGACCTACTCAAAAAACTTCTAGAAACTGTACAGAAATAGATTTAGAGCTGAAATAAATTAGAATCCAAGCCCCTGATTTTGTACAAAAGGAAACTGAAACAGAAAAATTAAGTGATTTGGTCACACAGATAGAGGTAGTGATAGAGACAAGATATTTGACCTAGTTCCATGACTCAAAATTGAGCATATGCCTCACTTAATCATGAATCCTTTTCCCTTCTATACTGCAAACACTTTTATGGGTAGTTTGTATTAACTCCAGTTTATTGGTGAAAAGTCCTCGTTATTCTCACTCTTACCCAGGATCAGGAATGTGAAGTGCTACTTCAGGGAAAAATGCTGGCTCAGAAGTCAAAGTTTCTTGCTTTAAGGCCTACCTCTGAGTCTTAATATCAGTGGAATCTTGTGCAAATCACTTAATCTCCAAGGGCCAATCCACTAAATTGTAAACTGAAGGATTTGGACTAGAGTAGAGGTGACAAAAACACTGGCAGCATTGCTCCTGCAATGCCCTAGAGTGCAGTCCAAACCATATTAAAATATAATTAGAAAATAGTTAACAAAATGATTAAAATTTACAATAGAGCCTAGACAATGTTACTCTGTGGGTTTTTAAATCAACATATGGTCGCCAGAAATCCTCAGGGACTGTTTCCGGACCCTCATTTCTATTTGAGTTTGATACTATTGAACTAGATGATCTTGGAGGTTACTACTCTATGTCAATGATTTTATGACCATACATCTGTTCTTATTGTTATCATTCTAGTAAAGGTCCTCATTAACATCCAGAAGAACTTTTGCAAGATCTTCTCAGAAGCCAACATTAGTCTCTTTTCCAATCCATCTTTCACCAGGATTATCAGAGATTGCATTCTCAAATCCACTGAGAGTGATTTCTCATTTTTGATTATGACATTTCATTTCTACAAACTATTTTTCTGCACTCTAAATTCTTTTTTATCGACTTTCTGACAGCATCCTGGATGTCATTGAGACTACTGATTCCCATATCTGAATTTTTGGATCAGACTTTCTAGCTCTCTTGTTACTAATCTAATCGTCTGCTCCCAATTTCCCCATCAGAATAGAATTCCTGGTATGGTCCCTTAAATGAAAAATACCTATATCTCTTCTAAGTGGTATAGGTGAAGAAGGAGAGCCTTCTAGGGATAAATTTCAGATAAAAAGTATAAATGAGTAGAGATGGAAGGTAGAGGTTCAGTTCCTATGTGAGGATCTGCAATTTCACTAGCAGCTCCCTATGTCTGGAATTCTTCCCTGCTCACTTCTCCCTCCTGGATTCCCTGGCTTCCTCCAGGTCCCAGTTTCTGCAATTTCCCAATTAATGCTAGCACCTTCCTTCTGAGACTATCCTCAATTTAACTGGCACATATCTTGTTCATGCATAATAGTCTGATTCCTATTAGATTACAAACTCTTTAAGGATAGGGACTCCTTCTGCCTTTGTGCCCTTAGAATTTAGCATAGAACTTGGCATATAATAGGTACTTAGTAAATGCTTGTTGACTTGATTTGATTTATTAAATGCCCAGTTGCCAGATTAATTTTTCTTGTGCAGCAATCTAATCAGTCTTATAGGATTTAGAGTTGGAAAAAGCATTAAAAATCATACAAATTCAATATCCTCATTTTACAAATAGGAAAATATGGTACATCTGAGTGACTGGCTCAAGATCACACAGGGAGTAAACAACAGAGCCATGATTTGAAAGCAGGTCTCCTGACTTTAAATCCAGTGATATTTCCATGACAGAACAAGCTCTCATTTCCCTAAGTGCTTAGCACAGTGTCCTATACATAACAGGCATTCAACAAGCCTTTGTTCAAATGAATTGACATTGAAGCTCAGAAAAGATATTTCAAGTAACATGGTGAATTACTAACAATAGGATCTTGAATCTGAGGCAGTATTTTATATTCTAGAATAGACTACTAAGTCCCTTAAATGAAACAATCCATTAACATTTTAAAGAATATTTCACATGTTATTAGTTCCTTTTGGAAATAATTCACATTTATCAACAATGAGGTGGAAATTTCAGGATTTTGTATGTGTTTGCATAACCAATTTTGTACCTCAAATTATTGAATTTCAGAGGAATATTTTTTTAAAAAATCATTTCCCAGAAAGACAAGAGATGCTTTTGGAAAATGCTATACATTGCTCCACAAAGAAAGGGCACAATTATGTTGAGTCATCACTAGAAAAACTGGAACCAGAAGAGAGCTCAGGAAAATTAGGTCAAGAGATTCTCCTTTTTTGATTTCCTCCTTGTATCTATCAGCACAAATACATAATGCACAGCTGGCCTTGGTCTCTCCCTGAAACCACTGCAGCTCTTAGGTTGATTTTCATTCTTCATATTTTTACCAGGGACATGCAGGAAATTCCAATTGAATCAAATAACCACAAAGAAAGCTGAAAGTAATTCTCTGATGGGGCCTTGCCAGGGAATTCTGGCAGCCAAATATTCCTGATGGAACTTGGTGAATTAGCAGAAAACTTATTACATACCCCAGATAGGGAGATCAGACTCAAGCTACTTTATTTCCTATGGTTTACAAAAGCTAGAGCCCAAAGCAAAGGGAAAATTATGGGCAGCATGGAAGAGAAAATTCTCCTTTGAAAACCTAGCCCCAGGATAGCATCTAAGTTTGTCAAGATGTGGAGAGTGAAATGTGTGAGCAAAGAAGATTGGTCATAGGATGTGGTGAGGAAGTACCTTCAGAGCAATTTCAAAGCCGAATACCATGACAGTTCCCTTTGCAAATCTTTTCTCCAGGCAGAAGGAATAAGGAGGCATCAGTAAACAATGTGAAACCTTTGGCAAGGAGAGGACTGGGTGATCTCAGAAGCACACGGGAGCACATCAATGGCTGGGGCCAGGGAAGGGTTGTTGCCTTCTATCCTCTTCCCTATCTAACATCAACAATCCTTTAAGAAATATTAACAAAGACTTATTTTGTCTACATAAAATGCTAGTTAGCATTGTTTTATTCTCTTAATTACTTTGTATCTGAACAAAGTACAATGGTATAATTTGTTAGTACAGGGACTGGGAATTAAGAAAGGAATGGCACTTGATGGATCAATCACTTAACCTCTCAGAAAATCAGTTTTCTCATCTGTAAAATGGGAATTACAATCCTTCACTACTTACTTCAAAGGTTTGTTGTGAGAATCCTTTGCAAACCTTAAAGCATCATATAAATGTAGATAATTATTATTGTAACATCCCTAATGATACCCCAAATGTCAAAAAAAAATGTAAATTTTACTTATGTAGCTTATATCCAGAGATGGGCAGTGAATGAAGGAAGGGAAATTGCATGTTAGGGCACTTCAAAAGTTAGTTGAAGTAGAGAGAAATATAGATGTTGAAATAGAACCTATCTATCTTGTCCCTATAGCTAATATTTTAATAGAAAAGCAAGTGCCCTTTTGAACATAAGCAAGAACTAGTTGTGAGCAGTGAATGCAACCAGGAGTAAATCAATTCAGAAATCAGTGAAGTTAACAATTGAGACCATTATAGGACTTGAATTGTAGAGCTTCTAACACAAGAAAAAGTAACTCCCAGATCAAGAAAATGACAGGTTTCCTGCAGTAATGGGGCAATTAATTGTTCACTTTGGGATTTTTTTTTTCCTAATTCTATCGAACTTTTTTTGATCCCATATTGGAGTGGTTTTCCATTTATTTCTATGAAGAAACTGAGGCAAACAGGATAAAATGTATGAGGCCAAATTTGAACTTGTGAACTTTCTGACTTTAAGACTGAATCTCTATTCATTGCACCACCTACTGCCCAATAAGACAATTAGAATTTCCAAAATTCTGGCAATACTCAGTTTTTCCTGATCCTATTGAACGAGGAGGCTAGTTTAAAAGTTTCTGGTTGTGTGCGAAGGTTAAAAAGAATTATTTCCAATTCATTAATAATTCTATTTTATTATTTATTATTGATTTTTAATGCTTGTTATATGATTATTTTTTGCTTTATTGATCTGATTAAATATTTATTCTAATGATACATATGAGGCTTGAATAATTGGAAATAACAAGTTATTCAGAGAAAGAAAGAGTATCCAAATAAGTTGATAGAAGTGATAGATTGATAAATATAAACAAATTTAGATGATGTAAATTGCTGGGAAGACTGCATCAGTGAGTAGATGATAGCCAACACATAACTGATGGCTTTAGAGAACCAGGCAGTTGGTTGTACACATTCAAAGTATCTTTGGGGAAGTGTAAAAAAAAAAAATATATATATATATATATATATATATATATATATATATATATATATATATATATATATATATTTTTTTTTTTTGCTGAGGCAATTTGGATTAGGTGATTTGCCCAAGGTCACAGAGCTAAGAAGTGTTAAGTGTCTGAGGTCAAATTTGAACTCAGGTCCTCCTGACTTCAGGGCTGGTGTTCTATCCACTGCACCACCTAGCTGCCTCCAAAAATGTAATCTTGTAGTTGTGATTGTTACTAATTTTATTAACAATTTTTTTATGTCATTAGCAATTTTAATGTTAATTTTGCCAATAGTTTTTACCTAAACTTGTTCAGTAAAATTGGTAAAAAAAAAAAAAATCAGGTTAAAAGTGTCCTACAGGATAGAAAGCTGGGCTCAAAGCCAGGAAGATCTCAGTTCAATCCTCAAACACTGAGTGTGTGATTCTGAACAAGTCATTAAACTTCTCAGCTCTGGGCATATCTCTTAAGATAAGTTGTACAGAAGGTCATAAATGGAGTTTCCTTATCTAGGAATTCCTAGTACTAATAAAGTCATAGAATAATTCCAATACTTATTCTTATTACACAAAGAATATTTTGACATAAAGTTTGAGGGGATTGATATTCAAGAATTTTAAAAAAGAATAGTAAATAAAACTAAAAAATTGGGGGGGAAAATATTAAACTTTATAGCACTTGTTAATATTTTCCTTTTAATCTTTTTTAGTATGTCCCTACTATCTCTAAAAAATTTTCATAAGAATAATCTCTATGAGAATTGAGAGAATCCTTGATAGAATTATGAGAAAAAAGTCATCAATCTTTCACAAATGAGGTTCTACAGCAAATGTCTTCACTGGCACACAATTAAATGACAGGGATGTCTGATAAGAGATCCCATTGTGCATATTATTTTTTGATTTTTTAAAAAGCATTTGACTCAGTAGAGCCAAGAATTGCCATAAAGTTTTCTTCCAACAAGGTGTCTCCCACACATATGTCAAAATCATATGAGATTGCTTGAAAGAATATAACAACAGAGATAACTTTATTCAATAATCATCTAACTATAAATCAAGTAAAGCATAAAACAAAGAGGCATGTCCTCCTCAAAGGCATTTTTTTCAGTTACTGAAGATATCTAGAACAAGCTTGAAGGGAATTGGGATTCCTGATAGATGGTAAGGTCCTCCAGCTGACCCTATTTGTAAATGGCACCGTACCCACTGAAGCTTTTCAAGCAAAGGAATGATCTGTATTTTAATATTACTTAAGAAGCTACATGAATGATGGATTGAAAAGAGAACAGAAGCCAAAAGACCAATAAGAAGACAAAATACTTCAAGTATCCTTGTTTCTCATCAGGGTAGATTGTTGATCCATTCACACAGTTTATATTCACTCTATGCTTTGAGAGTTGCTGTTATTTAAAAAAATGCTTAATAACAAACCTTTCATCAAGAGTTCCTACAGAAATGGTTTTTGAACTACAAATGATTCATCATCAGGTTCTTACTCAAAACCTTTGTAAATTATTAGGACCCTCCAAAGCCTTTACTTTACCAGTCTCCTTCGAGAATCCATGTTTACCTCCATTCCCTAAAGAGGCATCTAAGAAAGAATTCATTGGAATCCATGTATTCAAACTGTCTGTTATTATTTAATTTCTTTATGTTTAAAAAATATTTTTACTTTAGTGAAGGCTATTAATAATAATTGTATTTGATATGTCAGATCTCATGCTATTCAAAGTGCATAACGCTAAATGACATCTCGGGGAATTCTAGTTAGATTCCATATGAATGAAGTATATCTCCTTTTATTCCAACTGAATTAAAATTTCCTCTCCACTGCGATGAGATCAGCTGAGGTCAGATTCAGCTTCCCTATGGAATACTAGCTCAGCTCTTTCCATCTAATTTCTACAAATCATGTGCTGTGAGGACAAATCTTTCCTCTGAAGTTTCTAATTTCTCCTTGCACTTTAAGAAACTGCAGGAAAGGCCTGGGAGGGTTACAGGATCATAGATTTAGTACTGAAAGCAGAGGCTGCTGCTAAATGATTAATCCTGACTCTCTGAAAAGTCATGACACAATTTTAAGTTTTATTTGCATGAATAACATTTTCTTCATGGCATTCTTAGATACAGACAATCAGCAAAAGAATAAATCCAGCCCAGATTTGTAGCATTTGTCAATTTCCATGATGCAAATGCTCACACTAAAAATTTAATAATCTGCTTTCTAGAGCAGGGTTCAAGTAGTTTGCAACACTCCATTGATTGAAAGAGACCTTAGAAATCTAATCTAAACCCCTCAATTTACAGACAAAGTCCAGCCCCCAAAAAATCAAGGGATTTGACCAAGAACATATAGGGGATCTGAACCCAGGCGCTCTGAATCCAAACTGAGGTGCTTCTTGTTGAACCATGGAATTCAAAGTGATAACTGTGATATGGAGAAAGAATGTTTTTAATAGTATTTCCAAATACACGCAAAGATAGTCTTAACATTCACCTTTACAAAACCTTGTCTTCCAAATTTTTCTCCCTCTCCTTTCTCTCTCCTCCCCAGACAGCAAACAATCTGATATAGGTTAAACACGCAATTCTTCTAAACATAATTCCATATTCATCATAATGTGCAAAAAAGGGCAAATTAAAAGGGAAAAAAACACAAGAAAGGAAAAAGAAAGCAAACAAACAACAACAAAAGATGAAAATACTATGCCTCGATCCATATTCAGTCTCCATAGTTTTCTCTCTGGATTCAGATGGCACTTTCCATCCCAAACTATTGAAATTGCCTGGAATCACCTCCTTGTTGAAAAGAAGCAAGTCCATCACAGTTAATCATCACATAATTTTGTGACTGAGTACAATATTCTCCTGGTTTTGCTTATTTCACTCAGCATCAGTTCAGGTAAGTCCAGGCCTTTCTGAAATCAGCCTTGAACAAGAATATTTAAAAAGACAGAATGGCAGGCCAGTTCCAATGGTCTTGTGATGAGAGAGCTATCTACACCTGGAGAGAAGACTGTGAAGACTGGGTGTGAATCACAACATAACATTTTCACTTTTGTTATTGTTGTTTGCTTGCATTTTGTTTCTTTTCTCATTTTTTTTCCTTTTTGATCTGATTTTGTTTGTGCAGCATGATAAATATGGAAACATAGAATTGCACGTGGTTAACATATATTGGATTACTTGGCAACCAAGGGAGAAGGTAGGGAAAAGGGAAAGATAAGGGAAAAGGGAAAGAGAAAAATCTGGAACACAAGGTTTTGCAAGAATGAATGTTGAAAACTATGCATGTATTTTAAAAATAAAAAGCTTTATAAAAATAAAATAAAAGAAAAAAGAAAAAAGACAATGGGAAACAGAAATGGGAAATACAGAAATACTAATAGCAGCTCTTTTTGTGGTGACAAAGAATTGGAAATTAAGGATATGCTCACTCAATGGGGAATGGCTGAATAAATTGGGGTCTAATGGAATATTGTGTTGTAAGAAATGATGAGCAGGCAGATTTCAGAAAAACCTGGAAAGAATTATATGAACTGATGCTGGATGAAATGAGCAGAACCGAGAGAATATTATTCACAATAACAGCAACATTGTGTGATGATCAATTTTTAGCTCTTCTCAGCAATATAAATGATCTAAGACAATTCCAAAATACCTATGATGGAAAATGCTATCTACAACCAGAGACAGGATTATGTAGTCTCAATATAGTTTGAGGGAAATTATTTTCACTTTTTTTTCTCATGGTTTTCCCCCTTTTTCTGATTCTTTTTATATAACATGGTCAATATGGAAATATGTTTAATATGATTGAACATGTATAACATACCAGATTGTTTGCCATCTCAGGGAGAGGAGAGAGGAATGATGGGGAGGAAATTTGGAACTCAAAATCTGATAAAAATGAAGGTTGAAAATTCTCTTTACATATAATTGGAAAAAATAAAATATTAAATGGAAAAGAAAGAAAGAAACTGAGAGAAAAAGAAAAAAGAAGGAAGGAAGAAAGAGAGAAGAAAGGAAGGAAGAAAGGAA
The DNA here is from genome assembly GCF_016432865.1 of Antechinus flavipes. Lineage (NCBI taxonomy): Eukaryota > Metazoa > Chordata > Mammalia > Dasyuromorphia > Dasyuridae > Antechinus > Antechinus flavipes. Next base: position 59,891,402 of record NC_067400.1, read on the forward strand.
GAAAAGAAGAAAAGAAGAAAAGAAGGAAGGAAGTGATGCTGAGAGACTAAGCAATTTATCAATAGTTAAGATGAGGTTTTGAGCCCATTTCTGGTTTACATCAACTTTTGTTGTATTATCATAGTATTTGGAAAAATGCTCTTTATTTGCCTGTTCCATGTTTGTACTCCTACCTTCTCTGGCAAATCCCTCAATCTTCTCATCTATAAAACGAGGAGATTGGACTCTTTGGACTACCTTACTCTAGATTTATGACCCTATTAACTTTTCCAAAAAGATCTGAGGCAGCTTTTAAGTCAAATATAATTTTAATCAGAGCCTATCTAAAGGAATCATTGAGTTAATTTGTAACAGGTACCTGAGAAAAGGTAACACTTGTAGTTGGGTGCTTAATCTGGAGCTCTTTGCTTGTAGTGGACAGCTAGATGGTGCCATAGTGCACAGAATACTGGGCTTGAATCAGGAAGACTCATCTCGAGTTCAAATCTGGTCGTCAACCTTTACTAGTCCTATGACCATGGGCAAATTATAACCCTGTTTGCCTCAATTTCTTCATTTGTCAAATGAACTGGAGAAGGAAATGGCAAACTACTCCAATGTCTTTGCCAAGAAAACTCCAAAAGAGGTCGAGAAGAATTGGACAGGATTGCAAAACAACTCAACAACTCCTTATAGTTAAGGAGAAAAGAAAATCTGTTACCTTCTAAAGTTTTCTTTTTCTAATAGAAGAATCATGCACCTTTGTCTGGAGAGACAAACATTTTTCCTAGATATTAAGTTAATTATGTGGATTAGTCTATAAAGGACATTGGGTAACATTGCAGATAATATTTTCAACTACAGTTTTGGGAAGCATGTAGAAATGCTGTGGGAAAAAAATTTTCTTTTCCTGAATATTTAGCAAACCTGAGGGGCTATTTTGGTAGAGGGCTGAAAGAACAAGGTGCAACTATGTAGGTTTTTCTCCCCTCTTAAGAGCAGCACTTGGGAGCAAGTCTCTAACTATTCAACTTGTCCCATACAGAAGGATCCCAGTTATTGCCACTCTTGTTTGCTTTATTGGTCCAAACCAAGTCTATCAACAAAGCATTAGTCTTTTTTCACCATTCACCTGGTGTCAGTTCCTACATAAAAACTGCTCTCACTCAGGCCAATTTGCCTTCTCTAGTGATAAGTTTTTGCCTCTATTCCCATTTATATCTTCCTCTGACCAAGTGATGTGATCCAGCCAGAGGTAGCTAATTGGTGCAGTGGCTAGATGCTAGATTTGGAGTCATGAAAACTTGAGGTTAAATCTCGACTAAGATGTTTACCAACTCTGTAAACCCCGGGCAAGTCAAACACTTAGCCTGTTTCCCTATCTGTTAAATAAGGATAATAGTATCTCTTTCCCAGCATAGTTTTGAGGATCAAGTAAAACAATCCATGCAAAAAATTTTGTAAGCCTTAAGATACTACCAATATAAATGCCACTAATTTTTGTTCCACTTGTGGTTCAGATTTATTAGAATTAATCATTTCAGCTTGCCTAACCAAGAGCTTATCTAGCTCCCATTTGAACTTACTAAAGGCAGTTAGGTAAGGTACTTTAGTGGCTAAAAAGCCAGGCTTGAAGTCAGGAAGGATCTGAGGAGTTCAGATCTTGCCTGAGACACCTGCTGACTGTGAGATCATGAGGTAGTCATTTAGACTCTTAGTCTTAATTTCCCCATCTGTAAAATGACTGAATTAGACTCAATGACTTCGAAGAGACCTTCCAATCCTAAATCTATGATTCATGAAATACTCTTCTTTGACATCTCTGCCCCCTTCTTTCATGTAAGTCCCAGGTAAAATCCCACCTTTACAAGGGGCTTTTCTTGATACTCATTAATACTAGTCCTTACCTCTCTTAATTATCTCCAATTTTCCTGTATGTATTGCTTTTGTAGATAGCTATTTTCATATTATTCTCTCCATTAAATTGTGAGCTGTTTCTAAATCACTATTGATCAGAGAAATGCAAATTAAGACAACTCTGAAGTACCACTATCCGTCTTTCAGAGTGGCTAAGATTACAGAAAAGGTAATGATAAATGTTGGAGGGGCTGTGGAAAAATTGGGTAACCAATACATTGTTAGTGAAGTTGTGAACTGATTCTACCATTTTGGAGAACAATTTGGAACTATGCCCAAAGGGTTAGCAAAGTGTGCATACCATTTGATTTAGAAGTGTCTTTACTGAGTCTGTATCCCAAAGAGATCATAAAAAAGGGAAAAGGATCTATGTATGCATAATGTGGCAAGAAACTAAAAACTGAGTAGATGCCCATCAGTTGGGGAATGACTAAGTTATAGTATATTAATGTTACCAAATATTATTGTTCTGTAAGAAACAATCAGCAGGATGATTTCAGAGAGGCCTGGAGAGACTTACATGAACTGATGCTGAGTGGAATAGAACCAGAACAACATTGTATAAGGCAACAAGAAGATTATATGATGATCAATTCGAATGGATGTGGCTCTTTTCAACAGCAAAATGATTCAGGCCACTTCCAATGGTCTTGTAATGGAGAGAGCCACCTGCACCTAGAGAGAGGATTGTGGGAACTGAGTGTGGATCACAAGGTAGTATTTTCATTCTTTTTGTTGTTGTTTGCTTGCATTTTGTTTTTTCTCATTTATTTTCCTTTTTGATCTGATTTTTCTTGTGCAACATGATAATTGTGGAAATGTGTATAGAAGAATTGCACATATTTAACATATATTGGATTACTTGTCATCTAAGGGAGACAGTGAAGGATAAGGAGGGAAAAATTTTGGAATACAAGGTTTTGCAAGGGTGAATGTTGAAAATTATCTATGCATATGTTTTGAAAATAAAACGCTTTAATAATAAAAAAAACTAAAATGAAATAAATTGTAAGTACTTTGAGACTAAGGATACAGGGCCTGGCATACAGTAGGTGCTTAGTATATGTTTATTGACTGACTAGTGAGTCTTTGTTATGAGTCTACTTAATAGTTTTATTTGAGCATATCTATTCATAACACCTAGTGTTTCAGCTTGTAAATATCTACTTTAACACCAAAATGGTATTAACTCAAAGGACTACCAATAAAACAAGAAGAAATAAAGAGGAAAAAAAAAAGGTTGAGTCTAATCAGAAACAGATGTCTCTGTTATCTGGATGGAACAGAATGGTTTGTGTTTCTGTTTGTTTCATCAGGAGGACATGTTTACAATAGGTATATCTGGCTTAAATAAAATTTTTTCAAAAGTTATGAAGGTATCATTCTATTTAGCCCCATTTAAGATTAAGATTGCATCTCTCATGAGAACATTCCTACCTGTTTTGATTTTAGCAGGAGTATTTCAATATAGGCTCCAAAGAAGCCTAGGATCTATATATAGAGATTGTAGAATTTGGCCCATCAACAATTTCTGTCCATTTAATAGACAAGCTGAAATATAGGCTGATTGATGAAAGCTGCAATCATCTTTAAGCTGCTTTTTCTGTTTTTTTTTCAAAGAAGTAAATTGGAAATCAGAGAGAAATCAGCATGCTTTTGTTCTTTAAGTGTGAATATTCTTCCCCAGGGAAGAAGGCAATTTATGCTCATCCCTTTATGATTTTTGTTCATGGAGAATATATCCAACATCCCCAAGCCCTTTGTCTCATTCTTTTAATATTTCTTCATAGCCAGAATAGAAGTCAAGTGGTCTGGTTGATTTTTTTTTTTCCCCTGAGGCAATTGGGATTACACAGGGTTACACAGTTAGGAAGTGTTAAATGTCTGAGTTCAGATTTGAACTCAGGTTCTCTTGACTTTAGGGCTGGTGCTCTATCCACTGCACCAACTAGCTGCCCCCCTTCCCCACATCTAGTTGATTTCTTACTCTTGCCAAGTCACCAGTTTTCTTCCTTTTTCAAGTCTATAAAGAGCCTTGGTTTCCTCATCTGAAAAATGGAGATGATATCTATTTTGTGTTATCATCATCTCATCTACAATGAGCAGCAAGCATATATACATACACACATATATATATATATATATCCTTTGGTCCTTCTCCTATTTAACTTTACAAAAAACAAAGTCTGTTTGATCATCATTCCACTCTTCATTAATTTCAACTTATATGAATTTTAAGAACTTCTAATATTCTGTTATAGAATCATATTCTGGTTTTAAATTTCACCAAAGAATTTAAGTTCTAGAAACCAGGGACTGTTTAATTTTTGCCTTGGTACTCCCACTACCTAGTATAGTTTTCAGCATTGAATAGGTGCTTAATAAATGCTTCTAGATCACATATTTTTTTCCAAGTAATACAAATTTAATTTTTAAAATTTTAATTTTAAATTAAAAAATAAAATTTCATATTTGGGATGAGATTGTCAACTTATTTTGTCATTGTAGATTGATGGCTCTCCCTATTCAGCTTGCCCATTTTTGTCAAAGAAATGTCTATTCCCTTAGTCTCTCAGGCATACTATTTTTTTTTAATTAAAGCTTTTTGTTGATAAACCATATGCATGGGTAATTTTTCAACTCTGACCCTTGCAAAACCTTCTGTTCCAAATTTTCCCCTCTTTCCTCCCCATCCCCTTCCCTAGATGGCAGATAGTCTAATACATGTTAAATATATTAAAATATATGTTAAATCCAATATACATATACCTATTTATAGGTATCTAGGCATGCCATTTTATGGTTGGTTTTTGTTGCCTTCTAACTCTAAATTGTCACCAATTTTTGTCATTTTCCCCTTCATGATATCCCTGAAATTCTTCTCTTTTGTGTGTATGTATATGTGCAAGGTACTGGTAATAGTGGTGAAAGTAGTGATTCTTAAAACCAACATCTGCTTCTGTTTTGTTTTATTTCACAGTCAATTCCTGATATGTGCTCCACCACCACTAAACCCTCCCTTGTGACAGAAATAAAATAGTCAGAAAAAAAATTTTTTTAAAGCAACAAGTTAATAGTATGTTCAATATTCCACTCTTTTAACACCCTACATTTCTCTATTGAGGGGAGAGATTGTGTTTCTTCTGTTTTTTGGAACCAGGATTGTTCATTGTAATTAATGTTCTATAAATTACTGGTCTTAACCTGATGTCTGCAAAACTGTTCTTGTGCCAACCTCTGATATGAGTTACAATTCAGGAAATAATTAAAGAGTTTTTTTTAAGACCCTCCTATTTAAGGAGGATACCCAATGCTGCCATCTCATCACTTCCCATAGGCCAAATTTCTGGATTTCTCCATGGTCTGTGGAATCTCGTCATCCTGTAAGATCACACCAACCTTGAAATTCATAACCATTAATGCCTCTTGCCCCTGGGACTCTTTTCCTTCTCTAAATGGAAAAGGTAGAGGTAGACAGTGGAGAGTCCTTCCAAAACCTCCATTTAAATCAGGCCCATTAGTTCCCTTCTCCTTCCTTTCTTTACCCTGCTTTCCAGCTTCTTTTTTTCTGTGCTGTCTTCTTCCATTAGGTTGTAAATTCTTTGAGGGAGAGATTGCTTTTTGTCTTTCTTGGTATCCCCAGCATTTAGCACAGTGTCTGTCACATAGTAGGTGCTTAATAATACCACGTAACTGCCTTATTGGTCACGGACAGGACATTCATTTCAGAATGAGATGTCTATTAATAATCACATGATCAATGGTTAACACAAAAATCAAAATTAAGAACAAATTAGAAGAAAAGATGAAGATCAAAAAACACTGTGCAATTACAGCAACTCCAAACCAACCTGATGGAAAAAGCAGCTGGTGAGAGCAGATGAGAGTACACAAAAGCTGTTCCACCCTTATTTACTCTCATTTGATTGTTTTCTCAGCAAAGCAAAGTGATCTTTGGACTGAAAAGAGTAGAAGAAAAATGGCTAATAGGAAGCTAATGCCCAACATAAGTAGGGACATGCTAAGAGAGCACCTAGGTACCCTTGAAGAGTCACAGCATGACTCTTAAATGCTAATGGCTAATAAATGCTTGTTGAATTGAATCAAATGGCTTTTTCCTGGAATACTTAAAGAACTAGCAGAAGTGACTCCTGAACCAATGTCAGGGCTCTCAGAAGATCAGAGAGAATGGGCAAAGAATGCTAGTTTTCTGAAAAGGCAAATATATCAATTTTTAAAGTGCTGAAGAAATTCAGTTCTGCAGACTAAAAGTCAGAGATCTTTATTTCAATTCTTGCCATAATTCTGAATCATTGCCATGACTAAGAGGTGGAATATGGATGACAATTTTGCAATGAAGACAGGAAAAAGTGTCCAAACATTTAGTAGGAGAATTAGGAGAAAACAGGGTCATGAAAGTCCAAGATGATGAGAATTTCTAGCAGCTGGGGATATCAATAGGGGCAAATGTGCATAGCCCAGTAAAGACCCACACACTCTTCTCTGTCATTTTTACCTACTCATTTATCAGTTTCCTCCAATTTTTAAACAGATGAAGCTGACAATAGACATGTAGGCCAGAGATAGCTTGTGAAATACCCTATATAGTGATCAATTTTAGAAATAGATTTCCAGAAATCCATGAAATTTAAAAGTAGGGATAGTCAAGATAATAGGACAGGTAATTGGCTCAATGGATAGGGCCTGAATCCATTTTAAAATGTGATAAATGTAGTTAACAATTGCAATATAAGCCTACAAGAAGATCTGAATTCAATCTCATCTTAGACACTTACTAGCTATATGACCCCTGGCAAGGCACTTAACCCTATTTTCCTCAGTTTCCTCAGCTGAAAAATAAATTGGAGGAAGAAATGGCAAATCACTCTAGTATCTTTGCCAAAAAAACCCCAAATGGGGTACGAAGAATTGGATGCAAAATGAAACTCTACATAGTCTTTTTCCAGATATAACAGCTAACATGGTTATTTTCCTGGAAAACATTGACTGCTTTCATTAAATATGTTCCCTCATCAGAGCTGTAGACATCCTGGGACAAACAGGGCTTTGATGTAGGTGGGGGCTCCACTTAGATGCCCCAGGAGTTGGAGAAGACCTCCAGCATTCTGCAAAGAAGGGTGACATGGAAGGGATAGGGCTTGAAAACTAAACCAAGAAATGTTTATTAAGTGTATTAAGTCGTAATAATAATATTTATATGCTTCTCAAAAGTTACAATTTCTTTCATGGTTATATTATCAATAGTGATGGTAGTAGTGTGGTACCTTCTTGAGCCGCTGAGCAAGGTCACTGGGGATTTATCAGTCCTTCTCACTTGCCCCCAATCTTGTGTCGTTTGACATATTTCTTCTAGCCATTCCCTTGACTCCTCCTTTCAAGTATGACTTTCTCTCCAATCTACTACAATAAATTGATTTTCTTTCAAGATGTCCCCTGGAAAACAATGGGAAGAGGAAGTAGTCAAGACTCCACCTCCCATCTCAGTCCCAACTCACTACAGCCTCCTTCAGCAAACAATGCTGACTTCTTTGCCTAGAAAATCTGAATCAAAGCTTCTATTTTTCTTCTGGGAAGTTATAGAAAAATCTATTAATCAATAATTATCTTTCTACAGTTCTATTTCTGAGCCAAAGAATTTATCTGACAAAACATATACTCTAGTTGTAAAATCTCATTACCCCCATTCCTAACATTCTACTTTATTGTTTCTTTATGCAGCATTTACATAATGACACATGTAGGCTTATATTCCAATTGTTAACTACATTTATCACATTTTAAAACAAAGCAAACAGGGAAACTAATTTTTTTTTTTTTGGCTGAAGCAATTGGGGTTAAGTGATTTGCCCAAGGTCACACAGAAACTAATCTTAAGAAATGGAGATTTGGGGAAGCAAAGAAGTCAGGAGCCAGTGCTATGCTGAAACAGACTCCAAACTGTACCAGACTTGAACACTGTGGTTCAGATGCTTTTCCAGAAGCTGCAGAACAAGTTTCAAACAGATAATTGGCAGAATTGATGCTATGAGTAGTCACATTGATGATGAAAAACATCACTGACCTTATAACCCAAACAGTGGTAGAAGAAATTGAAGGGGAAAACAAAGCACCTGCCATATGTAATAATTAAAGGTTTTGTTAATGATTTAAAGAGAATTCTGGAAAATGTTTTGCTTTGTTTTGTTTTTGTAAGCCAAGAGGTGAATGTAACAGCTTTTCTCAACTAACTACTTTGTATAAATATTTTTAAAAAATATATAGCTTGTATTTCTAGACTAGGCAGTTTGGTTAGGTTTTTTAAATTTCTTGTATGTGGTAACTTCACAATATATGACATAAACTGTGTAAAAATTAGTAAACTAAAATTCTGGCTCCTCATAGCTAAAATTTAAAATATTAGCAACTTTTTGTTGTCATTTGTTGTTTCTTTTGTAGTAGTTTCAATTTAATAACTTATTGCTGAGGTTTTTAAAAAAGGAAATATATATATATTTTTTAAAAACTGCTATCAGACTCTCTTTGTGAAGTAAAACACCTAGAGTCTATGGTTTGTAATTCTCTGCACAAAATAGCTGTTGTACTAATAATCAATAAATAGTATTTTTTAAAACATTTTTAAAAGCAGATAAAAATATAGGAACATTTTGCATTTAGATATCTGCATCTGACATTGCTAGTTTTCTATGACTGAGAACTATATCTAAGAATCTATTATCCAAAGCAGCTGAAATTTGTTGACAATAATTACTGCTACTTTTTAATACATTAGAGGACTTGGATAGTGACAATATCTCAATTCATCACAAATACTAGGGACAGAAAAATAATCCTCTATAAAGATGAATTGCATTCACTGGTTAGAACTTTGTGTGACATAACACTTCAGCAATTAATTGTAACATCAAAAGTGTTCATTGTAAGAACCTTTTTTTTTTTTTTTTTGATGTTTAAATGAAACTGTATTGAAAGACTATAGAAGGGACCTAAAAGTAAACTTCTACTTGATTTAAGAGGACAGAACTAAAAATAATGGACTGAATTTTTCAAGAGGCCAATTCATATATTAACCTACTCCAAAGCAGGAAGTAGTAGCTTTCCCCAACATATGTCTCTCTCTCCTTTTTTTTTTTTTTTAAATAACTTTTTATTGACAGACCCCATGCCAGGGTAATTATTCTCCCTTGCACTCACTTCTGTTCCAATTTTTCCCCTCCCTCCCTCCACCCCCTCCCCCAGATGGCAAGCAGTCCTATACATGTTAAATAGGTTACAGTATATCCTAGATACAATATATGTGTGCAGAACCGAACAGTTCTCTTGTTGCACAGGGAGAATTGGATTCAGAAGGTAGAAATAACCTGGGAATAAAAACAAAAATGCAAGTAGTTTATATTCATTTCCCAGTGTTCTTTCTTTGGGTGTAGCTGCTTCTGTCCATCCTTGATCAATTGAAACTGAATTAGCTCTCTTTGTCAAAGAAATCCACTTCCATCAGAATACATCCTCATACAGTAGCGTTGTTGAGGTATATAATGATCTCCTGGTTCTGCTCATTTCACTTAGCATCAGTTCATGTACTGTGTTTCCCCGATAATAAGACCTATCCTGAAAATAAGCCCTCCCCTTACTGTGTCAGCTTCCTCTAAAATAAGCCCTCCCCCGAAAATAAGCCCTATTGAGATTGCTACTGTAGTGAAGGTGATCCCCTGCGCTACACACTATATTATGGTACCCTCTGTACCCCCCACCCCCCCAAGTGAAACGCATGCCGCGCTCCAAGCTGCATCCAATCAAAGCTGCAGCAGTGAGGGTGTCATCCTGTTCTTCCCCAGTGATTTGCTTGCTGGTGCCATTGAGAGCAGTGCCGCGGAGGAGAGCTGAGGCAGGACAACGTAAAAACCTGGTATGTAAGCAGGAGTGAGGGGGCATGATGGAGGATAAAAGAAGAACTCAGCCAGCACTCACCGCACTAAAGAAATGAAGAACTTCCTTGCAGAGAGAAGAATAGATCAAGTAATGATTCCTGCAGGAATGACTGCCTATCTCCAGACCCTTGATATTGCAATAAACAAGCCATTCAAGGACCATTTGCACATGGAAGTCAATGACTACATTGAAAATAGAATGGAAAGAAATCAACATGTGAAGCCCTGTCTGCAAGAAGTCGTGACTTGGGTGAAGAAGTCATGGGATAAAATTACTGACAGCTGTGTCGCCAAGGCACTACAAGCAGGTTACCTGGACAAGACATGGTCATTTAAAGAGAGCTATATTGCTGGACATGACGGATTGGGTCCACTTCTTCTGAAGGAAATAGAGGCACAAGACATCCAGGACGGAATTCAGGGTATGGACACTTATGACGATGTTATTGAAGAAGATGACATGATCATTATTGAATAAAGGTACTTTTTTTTGTTCACATTTACCTGTTTATTAAAATTGCTGTCAATGTTCCTTAAAATAAGCCCTCCCCTGAAAATAAGCCCTCTGGGGTTTTTCTGTCCAAAAAAATTATAATAAGACAGTGTCTTATTATTGGGGAAACATGGTAAGTCTCTCCAAGCCTCTCTGTATTCATCCTGCTGGTCATTTCTTTCACTGTAAGAACCTTAAGAGGATTTTAAAATCCACTTATTTCATATTCATATGTGCCACTGTTTTTAAAAAGCATTTGTCAAAATAGAAGAAAAAGCAAGTGGCCATTGTGAATCCCTGTCCATTTATTGTTTACTGATTGATGAATGTCCTTATTATAAGTTTAGAGTTTAAAAGAAAATTGTGACTTCTGTTGTTTACTTTTTTCCTTACCTAAATATATGCAAAATAATACTTTTTATAATAAGTTATAGATTGAATGGAAAATAGCAAACATTTTCATCATAACACATTCTCTCTCTGTTTTAATTAAGACATAAGGGACACAGATTAAACACCCAGATGACTAAGTGATCGAATTGTTCCTGTATTTTAAAAAATTAGGGTCAATTTAAAGCTGAAGGATGATATAGAACAGAGGACCATTTTTCCTGAGGATATTTTTTTAAGTGGATGTTTTGTGATTGCAGGAGAAATCTTCTGTCCCATCACTTTATTGTATTGTTATAAATATGGAATAAAGGTATGAAATAACAGCAATCCGAACAAAGAAATGGAGATTCAGGGAACAGGTCTACCTTTCTGGGAAGGGAGAGAGAGGATGTAATTAATGAGACTTTACCAAACCTGCAATCAACAGTTGATATAGTTTCAAGAACCCCAGCATTTGCTCTGTAGCCTCTGTGTCACTGTCCTGCAGTCCAACAGCAAGGTCTCGTGGCACCTGGCAATGCAGTGGCGGAACAGCATTGGGCCTAAAATCAGGAAGATTTGAGTTCAAATGTGGCCTCCAGCACTTACTAGCCATGTGACCCTGGGACTCAGTCTCCTATTCTCTGATTACCTTTATCTTCACCTGTAAAATGAAAATCATATCTTGTCACTGGACCCAGGTGGCTCATGACGGGAGAGTGAGACAGGTAACCTTGCCCATCCCTCCCTCACGTAAATCTGATTCACTTGCATGTCATGGCACCATCTCCCTGATGTTATGATTCTCGTCAAGAATAAAGGACAAACAACCTGTAAAATGGAGATAATAATGGCATGGAGATAACATTAGCATCTACTTCATGGGTTATTATGAGAATTAATGAGATAATGTTTGTAAAAAAACACTTAGCATAGGTCTATACATAGTGGGTATTATATAAATGCTTATTCCCTTTCTCTTCCTCTTGGATAACGCTCTCCTTCCAGAGTTCTCCAAGGTGCTACTCCTGGCTTTCACCCATAATAGAACATCTGAGAGGTTGCCTGGGTATTTATAGGTCCACCTTCAGTACTAGGAATGGGAAGGTTAATTTGTTAACCAAATTACAGTCCTATAAATCCAGGATCATAGCAAACTTCTTGGCAGATTTCCATTCTGCCCAGGATACATCAAATTTTATAACATCCATCATGATAGGTTGGAGTACTCAGAGGAGAAAGATGGATATTTGAAAGTGCTGCTCCAGCCAAGTCAGATAGAAGTTTTGACTCAGTGTTTAACCATTCTGAGAGTGCAATATGGGGCACCAAGGAGATACCAAACCAAACATTGCACAGCAATTTTGGCCCCTTTAATGATAATATAATCTAGCCAGACTATTCTTCCTACCCCACAGGAAAGGGACGGTAAGTAGGTAAAAACAACTAAAGAAATTTACATATCCATGAGTGTATTCCTTTCTTAACACCAAGAGAATGCTAACCAATTCTTTTGTACCTTTATATTTTTATCTAGCTTGGTGAATGGTGCAATGGGCTAGTTTGACTTTTGCCTTGCCACTGGATTTTGATGACTGCAGGAGACAGTGAGATGGATGACTTTGTACAGCTGTCTCACATGCAGTTCAAGATCCCCCTCTTGTGATGTCATTGGTCTTTTTTTAAAACAAAGAACAAAGAGTAACAACAGTGAATAGTGCATTCTAAAGATACTTGGGGTTCCTTGGTACATTTGAAAAAGTTCCTAGCATTCCTGTAGTACTTGGTTTTTCCTTAACTTATCTGATAGATTCTGCTTTACTTTTCAGGGACCAGGATAAAATATGAAAAACTGATTGGTTTGAGAAATTGGGTATAACTGATTGACATATTTTCCCTGTGTACTTTTTGTGTGTTACTACCCATGTTTGCATATAATCAACAAATCTTATAGAGCCAGATTATTTAAATCACATGCAATTGTACCTCTAATCTTTGATGTCTAGACTAACATATCTGGTCTAATATCTGGTCAATAAATTGCTCTAAGATGAGTCCTATGTCCTAAACTTGATAGCTGTTTGATGCTAGGCAAATGCCTTCATAAGCCTCAATTTGTCCTATATCTTGGTGACCAGTCTCTCCTTAATAATACTCTCTTCTAGTTTGCTTCCATGAATTTTTCTGGTTCTCCTTAAGATCTCTAATTAATCTTATTTAGTCTTCTTTGTTGTCCCTCTTACATCTCTACCACATATGCATCCCCCAAGAACCTGTATGTCCGTGACCATCTTCTCCACATTCTCTCATGATGACCTTCTCTACTTATCTATATTGTCTTAAAATTCATAGTTATTTTTGACTTCTTTCTTTCTTACCCTTTTCATCCAGGTTTTTTGATTCTTTCTCCATAGTTTCTCTGGCATTACCATATGCCCTTTCCATTCCATATATACCAGCCTAGTTCAGTTTCAAATCACCCCTCACTTGGACTGACTTCTAATTAGTCCCTTTCCTTCCAGCATCTCCCTTTATGTCCCTGCCAAAATATTCTTGATGTTTGCATCTGATCAAATCACTTCTCTCCTCAAAAACCATTACTGGCACTTTATTGCTCATCCAATAATATACAAACTCAAAAAGTGCAGAATCTTAAGTGTTGAAAGAGACTTCAGAGGTCATCTACTTTAATCCATAATTGAAAGGAATCTTCTGTATAACATCTCTGACAAGTAACCAGCTATCCTTTCCTTAAAGACCTTAATCTATTATTCAACATTGGCCATAATTTGACTCTAGTCTATCTAACAAGCATATCAAGTTTCTCTGGTAAACATTTTTAGTTAAACCATACAATTCACAATTCCCCAATTTTGAATTTATGTTTAATACTTTGGTACCTTGGTAAGCTGAAAAAGTCTCCTCCTCCCTCTTTCAGATTTATCTGTAGAAATCCCTCCTTTTTTTTAATTTTCCATCTCAGATGCCATCTCTTTGATGAAGCTTTTCTTAATTACTCCAACCATAAGAAATCTCATTCTTCTTGAATAACCCATATCATGATCTGTCTGAACTTCTATACCTTTCATATAATTTGTACTATAATTATTTGTATATTTGCCTTTTTTGTTCACTCCTTTCAGTTATGTCCAACTCTTTTTAACCCTACATTGGGTTTGCTTGGCAAAGATACTGGAATGGTTTGGCAATTCCTTCTCCAGTTCACTTGATAGATGAGGAAACTGAGACAAACAGGGTTAAGTGAGTTGCCCAAGCAACTAGTTAGCTAGTAAGTGTCAAAGGTTGGATTTAAACTCAGGAAGATCAGTCTTTCTGACTTCAGGCCCAGCACTCTATCCACTGTATCATCTAGGTGCCCCTGTGTCTTATTCCTATGTTAATCTCTAAGTTTTTTTTTTTTTTTTGAGGAAAAGCATTATTTTTCCCATATCCCCAATACTTAAAAATGTCTTGTGCATTTTTAACAGAATTCATGATCTATCAGTCCCATTCTTGCTTTTCATTTTATATTATATTCCCTAAACAGAATTGGAAATATTCAATATTTTTAACCTTTGGCATGAGAAGGTCCAAGTTTGTAATTTCATTAGTAAGGAAAATTTTTTCATCAAGGATACAGTGCCTGTCACATAGTAAGTATTATATGAAGGCTTCCTTTCTCCTTCCAAATGCAAATCATCAACTTGCCTATAACTTAGTCTGCTTGGGGCACTAAGAGGGTTGGGGCCACAAAGTCAATATTTGTCAAAAGCAGGACATGAATCAAGGTTTTTCTGACTCCAAGGCCAGCCAAGACATCATCCTGCTTTATTGGGTAAGCCACTCATTGGGCACTTAGTAACCATTTCACTTATTATAATTAAACCTACAAAAGTATGTCATTAAATTTAACCTTTCTTTTCAATTTAGGATAATTCAATTTAAGATAAAAATGACATGTGTTTATGATTTGAGTATGAAAACATTTTTATTGTTCAAAGACTTTCAATCTGGGTCATAATACTAGAAAAGAGAACAAAAACATCACATATGCTCACATAACACAAAAATTTGCTATTTGCCATCCCCCAAAATTATTTTTTAGCAAAGACAAATATGTATACCATTACACAATTTAAAGAGAAAGAAAATTGAATTGTGATTCTGAAAAAAAAATGTTATCTATCTGTAATGGGCTGAGGCTTGAGTTGATGCACTGAGGTCCCAAGCACATGAGGCAAAATAGTAATTGGACCATACTCTATTAATATATAAGCTTGGAGAAAGAATGGCCCCCACCCACTCTTTGTGCAAGTCCTGATGTGTTGTATAGGAAATGACGATTTTGGTGGGTGGAGGCAGGGGAGTGGAAAAGGAAGGGGAGGGGAGGCTTTTGGGACTGCCATTGCCATGGTTGGCTCGGCTCGCGTCTCTCTCTCTTAGCTGGCTTCCTGTCGCAACTGCCTATATTTGCTATCGCAATCTTTCTTGCCTATATTTGCTATAGCAATCTTTATTCACCTCTTCACTTCAATAAATATTGAAGATTTTTCCCTTAACCTGAATTCCTGACTCCGGCTGACTTTAAATACGCGGTCATTACATCTATCACTTAGTTCAACCCCTTATTTTAGAAATAAGGCTCCCAGGGGAAATGATTTTCCCAGGATAGTAAATAGTGGTGGTAGGATCTGAACCCATTACCTATAATTCCAAGCTCAGCTCTTTGAAATACTAAGCTTGTTACAATATGAACCCCTCAGGTATATGTTTTCTTTTACTTAGGGAATTAGAACCAATTAGCACACTGCCTTAGATCACAGTGACTCTGGGGAAAAAAGCAGTAGTAAGTCTTCTCTCAAACAGAGTTGGTAAGAAATAATCTCTTTAGATTCTGGGTGGCCTAGTGAATAGAGCATCAAACTAGAGTCAGGAAGACCTGAGTTCAAGTGCAGATGGTCTCAGACACTTACTAGTTATATAACCTTAAACAAGTCACTTGACCCTGTTTGCCTCAGTTTCCTCATCTGGAAAATGATCTGGGAAAGAAAATGGTAAACCATTCCAGTATCTTTGCTAAGAAAAAGTCATGGAGGGTCAGACAGGACTGAACAACGAATACTAGAGAAAGAACATCAAGCAAGGATGAAATAGGAAAAAGATGGCATCAAATATATGGCTTCCTACTCTGGTTATGTGATCATTATGGATAAAAGTGAAAGGACTCTTCAGAAGTGGAAATCTAAAAAATAGAAAGACATTGGTAAGGCAAAGAGACGCCTGTGTCCTCTCTGTTCTGGTTACAGCCCAAACAACATGCCATGGATGTGGAAACAGACTACTGAGAAGCAAGGGGCTTTGTACTAGAACGCAACAGGAGTAGCTAAGTTTCACATTAGCCCCAGAAAGCACAAACGACTTCTCAACCATTCTATGGTACATGATGGGGTAGCTAGGTGGTACAGTGGATAGAGCACTGGTCTGGAATCAGAAAGTTCTGAATTCAGATTTGATCTCAAACACTTACTAGTTGTGTGACTCTGAGCAAGTCACTTAATTTGTCTCAATTTTGTAAAATGGGGACTCCCTGGAAATGGAAATGGCAAACTACTCAAGTATCTTTGCCAAGAAAACCCTGGGGGGGGGGGGGTCCACCAAAAAAACCAGACACAAGTGAACAACAACAATAAAATAGTATATGGATTTGTGCCCAGGAACACGAAAATTGGTTCCAGAATCAGACCCAAAGTCGGGCCCTAGAACAGAGTCCATGCTGTGCTAAGTTGGGCCCGTGCTGAACCCAGGGGTCAATGGGACATTAGCAAGACTGGGAGAATTAACCTTTTTCTTCCTTTCTATTCTTATTCCACATCCCAAATTAAGGATCAGCTGGAGAACGAAAAAAAAAAAAAAAAAAAGAAATCAACAGTCAGTAAAAGCGTGTTCATACTACATTCCCTGGGTATTAACTGCATGTGGTCTTTTCTTTTATTTCAAAGCAATAAGTAAAAGAGATATAGAGAATGAACTGAGATTCCAGATTCAGGAAGTTTACCCTGATCAAGGCAAAAAAGGAAAATCTTCATCTCTTAAAGCGGTACTCTCCAAAAATTAAATGTGCTCAACCATAATATATAAAGAAGAGATGTGTTTTAGGGCCGTTTATTGCCTGCCCTGGCCTACATGTTTCTGTTACATGAACATCATATCATCTCCTGGCTCTGTGGATTAGGACAGAAAATGAAAAATTTGTATACGAAAAAATGAGGACAAATAGGTTAATGGAAAGAAGACAGGATTCAGAGAATTTATTAGATTTATAATTTTAGCCAAGGCATTTGATTTTTCTTGTGCCTCAATTTCATCTATAAAATGAGTCTATGATCATCTACCCTTATAAGGTATACTTTTATAAGCTTGCTGTGAGAATCATACAAAATAATATATGTGCAAGTACTCTGAAAATTATTTGGTAGTATAAAGCATTTGCGGATCTGTATCCTCAACCTAGGGAAAAATAGTGCTTTTGTATATTTTAAATAAAAGCATATAACTCAGCCTAACCTCAGCAGAACACATGGAAATTCAAATTATGCACTATATTTGTGTTATGACAAACACTGAAATATAAAAATAAGTTTTTAAGTGATATAATACAAGCCAACATAAGAATAACATTCACGTGAGCTTCTTGGGACTATTTTCCTACAAATGAGGTTGATTCCAATTATTAGTCATGTTAACTTTTCAATGAACATTATGTATTGGATTATTTGAGATTCTAGAAAATCTAAACAGCAAAAGATTAGTAGTCTGCTTACCTAATTACCACACTTCTAGTGTAGCCCAGAGGGACAAGTAGAGGAAACAGGGTAAGAATTTTTTTTTAAAAGTCTAATTGTTTCCAAATAATTTAGAAGTGGATCTTTAAAAACATTTTTTTTTCAGAATGAAACATATTTTTTGAAAGAAATTTGATTTGTTTGAGTATACAGATTTACTGTAAGGGCTACTACTCCCATGGTGGTAGGATTAGGGTTAAACCAGTGGTGGAGAGAGAAAATCAATTTGTTTATTCAAAAACATAAAATTTAATAAAATGAAGACCTTTTAAAGGAAATCTAGAAAGTGATGCCATATCCAGTGCAAAGGGAACAATTTTAAGTAGAGCTTTGGCAGGAGAGGAATGAGGAAATAGGAAATGTACTATGGGAAATGAAGGAATCATTTTGGCAAACTCCTTGAGGATAGCAGTGAATTCTAGAGAATTAAAGTATTACTTTGAACTCTGAATTCAAACTAAATTGAATTTTAAGAGGAATTATATGTAGATATTGCCAAAAATGGATGAAGGCTTGATCTAGTTTTGTTTTGCTGTGACTTTTAGTAGATTATAACCCCAAAAGGCAAAAGTACAGTAGCACCTTATTTATTTGGCATTATCAAATACTGATATTTACATAAGTGAATTTTATAAAGCTTATCCTTTTAAGCACTCACAACTTTTTTTGATGACAATATTTTCAAAAAATGCACCATATACTTCCATGCTTTCTTAAATAGACTATAGATCATTATTTAATCTTTTCTTGATTACTATGAACATTGAGCTGATGCCTAGAGACAGGGGTTTAGATAAACTAGATAAAATAGGTTAGAAAAATAGATCAACAAATAGATATAACATTTATTAAGTGCTTACTATGTGTCTGTCAGAACTGTGCCAAAGCTTAGGTATACAAATATAAACAGAGCAGTTTCTGTCTTCAAGGAATTTACCTTCTAATAGTTAGGAAAAAATATATATAAGGGAAAGCTTAGAAAAGGTTCTTACGGTTTGAAAATGGTGGCCTAAATCCCACACAAAGAAAAGACAAAGGCTCTCCTATCAGAGGCTAAGATGGTTCGAGAGACCAAGGTTCTAGGGGAGGGAGGAAAGGCAAGACGAGGATAATGGTTGGAGTGCAGGTGGCTTGGTTTGGGAACATGGTACAGGATTTAATTTTCTCCATAACAGATAGTGAACTCAACCCCAAGGTCAACTACAAACTTTTTAGCTTTGATAATCTTAACATATATATATTTTTAAAGCTGGAATTATCACAACTGTGGGCATTTGACTTGCCTACTAATGGATTTAGAGTGTACTCATTCTGATCATGAAACCTTAAAAGAATCCTATATCGTTATGGTATAGTGGATAGAGAGCCACACTTGGAATCAGAAGTACCTGAGTTCAGGAACTGCTTCTGACATATACTAGCTCAGTGACCCTGGACATAACACTCACTCCTTAGTCCATCCTCATTCCTCCCACTTCCCCATCCCCTGCTTACCACTATATTATGCAGTTGTGGACGAGCTGTTGACCTGCATCAACAGTGTTTCTAATTTGGGGATTTTCTGCTCAGTGGAATCATAGGTAAAGACCCATTTATTTTTAAAGTTATAACCTTGAAAGTCATCATAAACATCAAATACTTGCAATAAAGTGATGCTCTCAGGGTCTAATGAAGTGATCAAATATGGATGATCTTAAAGTGATATAGCAGGCTCTCATCATCTCTCCTATGGCTTCCTACTTATTTTTCTGGCATCTGGCTTTCTTCTCTCCAATTCAGTCTCCACATATAGCCAGGTCTCCCTGTAACTCCCTTGTTTAAGAAAACTTCACTGGTTCCCTAATATTTTTTTGGGGGAAATATAAATCCCTCTCTGACACTGAATGTCCAATAAAAACTAGATCTAGCCTACCTTCCCAGGCTGGTTACATATTACTATTCCTTTCCATCCACTCCATACTCCAGCCAAAATGACTTAGTTGCCATTCTCTATCCAAAACAATCCATTTCTCATGACTGGGCCTTTGTACAGATATACTGTATAATTGTAGCATTCACTTCACCTCTGTCTCTGGAAACCTTTAGCTCACTTCAAAAAACCTGTGTAGATCCCCCCAGTTATTAGTCTCTCTACCTCTATCCCATCACAGTGATATTGTATTCCCTATTCCCCCAAATAGACTAAAGTCTCCTTGAGGATAGAACTAGCTGATTGTATTTGTCCTCAGCACCTAGGACAGTACCAGGCACTCTTAGAAAAGTAATGAATGCTTAATTGCTTAATTAATTAATGTGCTCAGAAATAAGAGAACAGATCACTCTATTTCTAGTTCCCTTTGCTTCTCACTGTCCTTTGTCTGTTATGATTATCCTTTTGTTTTGTATCTCCTTATCTTATACCTTTAAGACTTCAAAGAATAGGTTGGATAATTACTTGTTAGCTAACGTAGTGGGGATTCCTTTTGTATTTGGATTAGATTAAATGACTACTGAAGGCCCTCCAAAATCTCAAATTCTGAGTCTCAATCTTGGGGTAGTTTATCCCTATGTCCATTATGGAAAATGTGTTGCCATCCTTTGGAAGTGGAGAAAGAAATGATAGCCATCTCTTTGCCAAGAAAACCTTCCAAAGGGGTCATGAAGAGTCAGACATGACTAAAATCACTGAATAAATCCTTGGGAAGAGGGCCTTCTTTCTGCAGGAGTTATTTTTGTTGTTTTGTTTTTAGGGAGGAGGAGACAATAGGGGTTAAGTGACTTGCCCAGGATCACACAGCTTCTGACTATCTGAGGCCTTATTTGAACTCAGGTCCTCCTAATGTCAGGGTTGGTGCTCTATCCATTGCCATCTAACTGCCCCAAGTAGGGGGTCTTTTGCAAGATAAGAATCACTTGGACCATTTTTAACACTTATTTACATCACTGTAAAAATCTCTCATAATAATGACCCATGCAAAATGTGTGGGCCTTTAGTTAAACTCAATGACAGATGAGCACATTTCTCTATGTTCAAATATGAATTCAAATAGGGAGGTGTGGAGAGTTGATGACTGCTATCATTGGCTTTGGCCTTCCTATGGCAGATTCGACAATTGCACACAAGTGTGAGAGTTCTCAAAGAAGTTAGCTAGTATACCCAAAAGACTCAAATGGTCTGTGTATTAAGTAACAGCATCAGCTAATAGCCCATTGCTTCAGGAATAACATTGCACCTCTGATTCTTTTTGTCAAGTGATGATATGCATTAGCAAATTGATAGTCCACCTGTGTAGGACCACAACTGTGCTACTTAACAATAGCAGCACTGAACAGTGAAAATATTTCCAAACTTTTTGAAAATGAAGGACCGCAGGTACGTAGATTTAGAGTAGGATGAAATTTCAAAAGGATATCTTAACTAACTCCTTCATTTAAAAGATAAAGAAAACCAGGATTCAGAGAGCATAAGAAAGTTGTCTAAATTGAACAGTCCAGTTTTTCTCAAAGTCTAAAATTTATCTCACATTTTTAAAACTCACAATTTTAATATTTTGTGATTATATATAAGCATGAAATGTTCTTCTTTTCATCTCTGCCTCCTAAATTCCTTCAAGACCCAGTTAAAAATCCCAACTTCTTTTCCTCAATCCTCTTCATTCTAGCATCTTCCCACTGCTGATTATTTCCAATTTATCCTATATATGTATGTATGTATACATGTAATATATAGTATGTTACACACATGTATATATAGTTTATACATGTGGTCTCCATTAGAGTGTAAGTTCCTTAAGGACAGAAATTGTCTGCCTTTTATCTTTCTTTGTATTTCCAGAACTTAGCACAGAGCCCGGCATTTTGTAAAAGGATTGTCTGCATTTTACATTTTTTGTATCCCCAGAGCTTAACACATTGTCTAGTGCTTAATAAATATTAACTGATTGACAAAAATAAACCCAGCCCTTTCCCATCACTCTTAGAACTTGTGACCTGCAAAAAATGGAGTTTGAATATTATCTTTAGATAATTCTTAAATTTAAGGACCTTTACATAGGTGCTTTTAATAGCTCTCTCCTCTAGATGGATTTTTGTATATTAATATCACTGCGGCTGAAGGCAACATGTGGTAATTTGACACAGTATTTGAAAGGAAAAAAAAATCCAGGCCCTCTTATAACTTAAACACTCATTAAATGCACAACATAGTCTTTGACAGGCACCAGTTGTTATGGATTCAGAGACAGTTCTTTCAATGCCAGAAAGTTCTTGTGACGTCTTTGACACCTTCCACAGCCATGTTTATTTAAAAATGAGAGTTTCCTGTTCTGAGATTCCATACTTTCTTTTGTGATTCTCAAATAATTTTCTTAATTCCTCCAGGTAGGTCTGATGCAATTCATCAATCTGTTCTGGTGTGGGGTGCAGATTCTGTCGAACAGGGATAGGGTGGCCCACTGCAAGAATACAGAATGTAAGAATGCCACAGGTTATATATCCATATCTTTATATACATTTTATCATCCATAAAAGGAGACTGGAATAGAGGCATCCAATTTCTCTGCCTGCAGCCTGTTAACTCCAAATTTAGTTTTCCTCTCGTCTTGCCTGAATGCATACCATCCCATTAGATATGAAACAGAAACACTTGCCTCCTTTGCCAACACTGTACTGTCAGTACCCTGGTGGTTTTGACTTTGTCAAATGAGCTACTGTCTGAAATGCAGCTGTGGGTTTATGTGAACACTGCCCTCCACCAAGGTCACTGACATTCTCTGTCTGGCACAGCTGGCAGCCAGACCACAGGGCCTTACTATTGATTAATGACCCCAAGCTCACTGAATACTGTGGGCTACCCCCTCATTGTCCCCATTCCTTATTGTGCCTCTAGACTGATTCTCAGTGATTTTACATTTTGAAATATAATTCAGTTCCAACTGAGAGCCAAGTCCACTGAGGATTAAAAGAGACTTTTCTGTGAAAGGAGCAAGTATTTCCTAATAGCAGAATTACAGACACTAATGCAAGACTAAAGATCACAAGCAGCAGTGGATTACAAGGGTAAGGGGTATGTGTGTGTTTAGCATGGCCTCCCTTGATTAACATCTATTAGAAATCAGTACAACTTCTAGAAGTATTTAAAGTATGAAAGCTTTTCCACTTATCTCATGGATCCAGCACACTTATTTGGATTTTACCTAAACTGAAGAAACTAGGTAGGGGGACAGGAGGGAGGAATTGTTTGTTTTTTCTTCTCTTAAGAAGAAATAGACCATTTCATAAACCTACTTATGGTGAGGTTTCTGCATTACTCATGATGCCCCCTGCTGGTTTGATTCAATCCTGCTTCTCAGCTCCACAAAATAAAAATTACTATCCTGTATGTGATAGGTCAAGCAACAATTAGACTTTATTCAACTCCAAGTGGCCTGGACATGAAATCAAGTTAGGTCTAGAGCAAGAGCTTTTAACCTGGGTACTGTGATCTTTAAATATATATAATATATGTTAACATATATTATATATATTTATATAAATATATTATATTATACACATTACATAATATATAATATTTTATAGATATATATGTTAAAATTTTCTTTCAATAAAATGGATTTCCTAATGTAATGTTCTATACTTTATTTCAGGCATTTAAAAACATAATCTGAAAGGGGTCCCTAGATTTCACCCAATTGGCCAAGGGGATCTACAATACAAGAAAAGGTTAAACTGGCTTACTGACAATGGAGTAGGGCTCTCTGTTTAAGAAATGGTTTCTTCCACCAGATCTCTGAGAATCCCTAGTGTTATATAACCTCGAACAATGAACCAATCAACAAACATTTATTAAGTGCTTTTTGTGTTAGGCATTGTGCTTTGGGAATATAAACCTTGGGAATATTTTTTTTTTAAAAAGGCAAAAGATAATGCCTGTCTTAAAGGAGTTTACAATAGAAAATAGTAATTAGAAAATCTATCAGAAGTAGACTGATGGGGGGTGAGATTAATAATAAATATTATTTAAAATAGGAATTATTATTAAAGCATAATTATTATTATACCATAATCCTCAGATTAACATTATTATCTCTAGAGAGATAGAATGTAAAAAAGAAATAAAAATGACATCAGTATAGGTAATGTCCTGTTACATTACATGATTACAGAGATTACATGTCCAAATTGCAGAATTGATTTTTCTCAATTTGTCTTGCATTCTAAATAGATAGAACCTCAGATGCTTAAACTCAGTTTTCTTTAACAGGTCAGAAGCAAAAGTAACACTCAATTACACTAACTATACACAAGCAGTAAGGGAGCAGAATAGATCTCATTAAAAACCAATCATAACTAAAGTTTTCATTTTTCATTAGGGATGGGGATCAAATATAGTGAGAGAAAAATGGTGTGGTATAGTAGAGAGAAGACTGGCTTGGGCATCAGAATACTTATGTTTTAGTTCAACTTCTTCATTAACCAGTGAGACAAATTATCACCTTCCTGGGTTTCAGCTTATCTACATGTATCCGTAAGATATCAAAAGAAAGCAAGGACTCGCAGGGGTCCTCAAACTTTTTAAATAGGGGGCCAGTTCACTGTCCCTCAGACTGTTGGAGGGCCGGACTATAGTAAAAACAAAAACTTTGTTTTGTGGGCCTTTAAATAAAGAAACTTCATAGCCCTGGGTGAGGGGAATAATCATCTTCAGCTGCCGCATCTAGTCTGAGGACCCCTGGAAGCCTTAGATGGTGGATTCCCTATGTTAATTTTATGAGAGTCACACAAACTGGATAGGTATAGATGGGCTGTTTTCTTCACTTTTAAGGGGAAATTAACATTGATCCATTTTCAAGATTCAAGGTGCCTTTCTGTTCTAATATTCTTTGATTTTCACTGCATTTTTTTTCCTTCTTATTAAGTGCAGAGAAATTTCTGGGATGGTGAGTTTTATTGGGAGCTTTATGCAAATGTCCATTTCTCCCTCCTCCTTTAAAATACAGATTTGTGATTTTACTGACATAGGGAACTCCATGTGAGGACACTCCTTCCACTAAGACAGATAATAGCAACTATTCCATAACTCTGAATTACAAAAATCTGCCTGGAGTACGCAGAGATTAAGAGGCTTCTCTAAGGTCATAAACTTAGCACTAGATACTACCGGACTTCTCGAGTCTAAAGCCAGTTCTCTATCCATATATAATGTTGCTTCTTTCTTTGTTGCACAATTTTACATCCTTGCAAAAGAGTCAGTGAGTTAGCATTATTTTTATCTTTTTATGTTGCAATATATTTGTTGAACAAAGTTATCCAAGAAATGTATGACTAGTAAAGATGGCAAGTCAATCATGTAGCAAGAACAAATGAACAACTTTTGTGCTTCTCTGGTGCCAAGAAACATTTTTTTTAAAAACATCTCAAGACATCTAGAACATTAATTTTTTTTTCCTTACTGAAGGTTCATGGAAGGACAAGAATATTAGAACATGAAAGAATGTGGAGATCTGCACCTTTGGAGGGCATATCCTCATTGATGAAATCACAGATTCATTAAGTGTTGCATAATTAGGCAAATTTTGGGGGCCAATTTTTGGATGTTAAGAGTTCAGTTCTGGATTACTAATCTAATGTGCTTTTTCATTAGACATCCCATAATTAATTTTGTCTGTATGATTCTCTTTTGCTGATTTTATATATGATAATTTATGTAGACAGTTTCCTCATAAGAGCTTAAACTGTTCCTCCCTATACGTTAATTTTATCTTTATATAGTTTTCTTTGCTTCTTTTCCCATTAACTTTTTCTATGATTCACAGAACTCTTCAGTCTGTACAGAACTGTTACAGAATACTACATGAATGACAATGGAGAGGTCCATTGCGGATGCATGTAGGAAGATTGTTACTCAATACAAAAAAGGAAGTAGGCAGAAAGGGTCTAAAAGATACTATCAAAAGGAAGTATGATTAGGAGGGAAAATGGGCTAACTGATGGGCAGATCTCATGTTCTACATGTATCCATAAGATGTCAAAAGAAAGCAAGGAAGGTTTAGATAGTGGATCCCTATGTTAATTTTATGAGAGTCACACAAACTGGATAGGTATGGATGGGCTATTTTCTTCACTATTAAAAGGATATTAACATTGATCTATTTGAGTTATATAGTACTTATAAGTATTCAATGTTCTTGACGTACATTTTCAGCCTATAAAATTAACTCCAACCTACTTTATTTGAATTATTCCTTTTCATGTTCTCTACATTCCAGTCAAACTTCTCTATTATTAACAGTCCTTCATTTTTAAAAAATTCTTTCCTCCATATCTATTTTCACTCACATTGTCTCTCAGTGACAATATGATATTGTCTATCATATCTACTAAATTGTTCTTGACCTTTCCTTGAAGTTTCTGCCTTTAGATAGATAAATGGGCTGCATAAATTAATGAAGCCAGCAAAATGAATAAGACAAAAAGAAAAGCATAGGGCCAAATTAAGTATGGTACTTCCAATGAAAAAGAATATTGGATTGGTAATTCAGAACTGAACTATGAAAGACTGATTTCATTTCATCCTCAACAGCCCTATGGAAGTAGGCACTGCCTCCATTTTATAAAGGACAGACAGACTCAGAAGGATCAAGTAACTTGCCCATAGTCTCATAGAGTGAGCTCTAAGGATAAAACTTGAAACCAAATCTCTCTTGGTTCTTAGTTCAGTGCACTTTGGACAACATGTAATCTATTCCATTTTATACTTGGAAAGGATCCAATACATATAGTCAGCATTAGGAATTGGAATTGGACTCCAAGATTCTTGATTCCAAATCTAGTTATCAACTTATTTACCAGAAATGTATTTTTGAAACTGAGATGAAGCCTCAAATTTTTATATAGTGTACTGAATATTCCAGAAATCCTATCATCATGTTGAGGAAGAACCTGGAAATTCAAGGTAAAAATCCGACATGATCATATTTTTTAATGTTGAGAAATAACTTCATGGAACTCAACTTATAATGACATTGTGGTTTTTAAGTTCATCATCATTTTCCCAAATGGGTTCCTACTTTTAGGCTACCATCTCTAGTTCTTGGTTTAAACTCAGAAGAGACATCTACTAAGAAGGTCATCGTTTCTAGCAAAGACTGATAAAACTTGAACTGCATTTTCAAAAATACAGTGCTATATTTGGAATCAATAGAGGCCAGACAGGAATGTCAAATACATTTGGATTGGTCTCTGTGTTCAAAAAACATAAAGATGAAGCAGCCACTTTATTCCATACAAAACAGATTATTTTTAAATTTAAAAAATAGTGTTAGATGAAGCATAAGGAATCATTAGCAGGATAGACTTGAGAAAAGTCAATTAGGAAGATATCACAATATGATCTAGATGAATAGTGACCTGAATTCTAGTCATCTAAGGTTATCAGAATAATTTTCTATAACTGAATTTTATAAATATTAACAGAGGAACAAATCAACAAAGATTCATTAATTTTTGTTAGTATATGCAAGGAATCGTGGCAATGTGCTGAGGTTACATACAGGTATAACAGATTTGGCTGCTTTCTAGAAAGGGGTGCAATAGAAAGAGACATAAACCTACACCTTAGAGGGCTATAAAAGGAGAGGCCTCTAAAGGCAGACCTTGGGGCAAGGAGGTAAAGTTTATTCCTATGCATAGGAATAATAGCATGAAAAAATGATGAGAGGGAGAAATAGGAGGCTCAAGGAAAATCATAATAATTTCTAGTTTGACAGGGAAGCAGAATACATGAGAGGCAAGTGACAAGAGATAAGAGTAGAAAGATGGATTAGAGTCAGATTGCAGAATGCCTTGAATGTTGGGATCATAAAATTATATTTTTATTTGAAAAGGGAGGGAAGGAAGGAAGGAAGAGAGGAAATAAAGAAGAAAGGAAGGAGGGAGGGAGGGAAGAAAGGAAGGAAAGAAAGGAGAATGAAAGAAAGAGAGAAAGAAGGAAAGAAAAAAAGAAAAGAGAGAGAGAAAGAAAGAAAAAAGAAAGAGAATAAGGAAGGAAGAAAACAACTGAAGAAATCATAGTAATATGTTAGGGAAGTTATGCAAACAGTGATGTGATTAGGGATTGAGAAAGATTTACTGAAAGCAATTTCTCTGTAACTTTTAAGTTTACACAGTTTCAAAATTTAAAAATAACAAGACATTTTTACCAAGAAATGATTTTATAGCACCAGTAAGGAAGGTGCTACAAAGTGGTAAAATCTCCCAAAGTTGTAGCTTGTTGAAAGGTCCTTAGTCTGTTTATCTTATGCAAAGAATGAAATAGCTTTCTGGCATTCTTTACCATTTATCTCCTTGAGTTCTTTCCAATTTTTTATTTAAATATAACCCTATTAAAAAGCCTTTTTAAAATACTGCAGTTAAAACTGTGTAAGAGTGTACATCAATTTCTTCTTTAAAAAATAGGAAACTGAATAATACATGTTTTCTTGACTTTATCATGAATATATGTGTATATTATCTGTGGATGACCTGAGCTGTTGTCAAATCATAGATTGAAGGTTCTGCATACTTATGATTCATTATTTTGTTTAAAGCTAACATTAATACATTTCAAAATTTGTTTTTAAAATTTGAAAATTATACTTACTCCATGGATTACTACTGAATAATTACTCTTAATCACCTCTCTAAGATTTTGTGAGTGTTTTTTAAAGCAAAGTACATATTTTATAGCAATAAGTATTTCCCCAATAACTGAGGAATGGCCAAACAAAATTGTGGTAACATGAATATAAGGCAATACTAGAAGCACAAGAAGTTGAATATTTGGAATACTGGGAAATACAAGAAGATTTCTATGAACTGATACAAATCAAAGTACATGAGTCTGGAAAACCGAAATACACAATGAAAATGATGTAAATAGAAAGAAATTTTGCAATCCAAACTCAAAACCAAATGCTCTATTATTATAATGATTGAAGTTGATCTAGAAGAAAATGAGAAAAAAAATTTCCCTTTTTTGAAGAGTGAAGGGGTTGAAAAAAGGGAAACTACATATTTTGTATATGCCTCCAGACTTGAGTTTTGCAGGTTAGTTTTGCTGAATTGCTTTCTCTTTCTACCCCCAATTATCATTCTTTCTTTTTTTATTCTTTATTATAAGATATGACTCATTGGCTGGGTAAGAGAGGGGGTGAGAAGGATGTATTGGTAACTGGAGGTAATGGAAAACCAAAGATATAGAAAATGTGAAGAATTATCTCCCATGGCATGATATTTTTTAAGGAGATAAACAGAGACAGCAGAAAGCCTGGGGGCTCTTTCTAAAGCTGGAGAGGATGATAAGAGTTATTTTACTGATTAGAAAGGATTATAGTGGAAACCAGAACAAATAGGTCTTGCTTGGCAATGAGATACTTTATACTTGAGTTTATTACTTTTGGAGGTGAGTAGCACATCTCCTTTAATATCCCGAGACCAAAAAAATATTAATTACATGGTAGTTTAAAGATCTGAAATAATGACATTATAAGTAAGCAATTTCAAACTTTCTTTTGGAGAAGAAAAGGCTCCTCCAACTATCTGGCCCAAGGAAGAGTGATGGCCATCTTAGAGGTTGCTAAATGGTGCACTGGATAGAACAGTGGATCTGGGGTTGAGAAGAACAAAACTCAAATTCATTTTCATACACTTTCTAGTTGTATGATACTGAACAAGTCACTTAATTTCTGTTTGTCTCAATTTTGTCAATTGTAAAATGGAGATCATAACACGTCACTTCCATAGTTATTATGAGGATCAAATGAGATAATTGTAAAACATTTAGCACAGTATCTAGCATATACAAGATACTTAATAAATGTTTGTTTCCCTCTCTTTATTTTAGAAGAGAACTGATGGCATTATGGGGTAATGTCTTGACTTGGCCATGAATTAAATGAGACAGAGTTGTACAATGTCATCAGCCTCATTCTCTCTGAATCATCAAAGTTCAGTGGCAGGAAAAAAATAAAGATGGCTGGCAATGGCCCAGGATGCAGAGATGACTAGATATTGTCTACAGAATATTGTCTGCATTGTCAGATAAAGCATTGTATTAGATTGTTTTAATTTAGACATTCTTTGTTGTATGGGAGTGATCAAAATCCAAGGAGAGGAAATATCCAGAAAAAGGTGGGATATAAAAATCAAGGATAATAAATTCTTTTAAAATGAACAACAACAATAGAAATTAAAACCAATGTATTCCAAATTATTTCTTCCAAAGATAAATAAAAAGTGTCTTTGATCTCCTCTTTTCAAAACATGGCATTGCTCTCCCACAAAAATCAAACAGATTTCTTACTTATGCCAAACATTAATCCATTTCTAACGTTAAAAGGATGAGATGTGTATGTTTTATCCTTGAAAAATGCTGGCAAGTGAGACAGTAAATTACAAATGGGGTATGAAAAAAATTATGTACGGAACAGCAACCCTCCAATATATGCTGTAGAGGGAAGGCACACTGCCCCTGCAAGTAAAAAGAGTGAAATTCTGTCACAGAGCTAGAGTGAGTCAGTTTCTTTCTTTATGCCTCAGTTTCCTGATTTGTACAAAGGTACTAATAATGCTTGAGTAATTGTTGTAAGAAAAGTACTTTGTAAACCTTAAAGTGTCATGCAAATGTGAACTACTTCTCTCTGCTTCTTACTATAATGAGAGTTTGATGATATTTTAAGAAGTTGGTTTTATTTTGCTTTTTTTAATGGAGAGCAGCTAGGTGATATAGCAGATAGAGAATTTGCCCTGGAGTCAGGAGGAGCAGAGTTCAAATCTAGATACAGACTAGCTGTGTGACACTGGGCAAGTCACTTAATACCAATTGCCTCCAAAAAAGAAAATCTTTTAAAAAGAAATTGACCACTAAAAATCTCCAACTTTTGAACATTTTTCTCACTTGAAGAACACTAGTAGCATTATT
This sequence comes from Antechinus flavipes, assembly GCF_016432865.1. NCBI lineage: Eukaryota > Metazoa > Chordata > Mammalia > Dasyuromorphia > Dasyuridae > Antechinus > Antechinus flavipes. The sequence continues at coordinate 59,921,888 of NC_067400.1, forward strand.
TAGTGCTATGAGGTATACCAAAAAATGCAGGAGATTCTTTTAGGGATACGTCAGCTGAAAATGCAGTTCCCAGGATGGAACAGAGGAAAGGATATTAGATTTGGAGTGATTTTGGTCCTTCCTGTATGACCTTGGGGAGGGCACTTCTCAATTTCCTCAAGTGTAAAATTAGGGGGTTAAACAAAGCGATCTCTGAGATTACATCCCACTCAAAATCAATGATCCATTGTGTAAGGGATCAAATCAAATTAGATTATGAGAACATTATCAGAGATTATAAGAAGAGAGATTCTATTTGAGATGCCACAGAAGGTAGGACTGGATTATCGATTTTGAGTGAGAGAGATCAATAAAGGCAAAAGGAAGAGGTGCCAAACTGAATCCATCTCCTTTAAATTTAGCAGGATTAAAGGAATTCTATTAATAGGATTTGAAATGGAGTTGTTTTTTTGGTTGCTTTTTTTTTTTTTTTTTTAGCATTAATGAATTCATCTCACACTGAAGAAAACATTCTGAGTTTGCTGAGAGAACATTCAGAAGAGATTTATGAGGGAAAATGAGGCAATATTTGATATGTGGAAAATTTCTGGACTACAGACTGATAGCCATTGAAATGAATATTCACTCAAAATTTAGCACCTATTATATCAAAGATCCCAGTAGCTTTGCCATGGCTTATGTCAGAAACCCATACCTGACTCAAGAGAAAGCAAAACAGTCACAGTGAATCAAGGTCAATCCAGAAACAATCAGAAATGTGAGAAAAAGCCTTCTTGACAAGAATCCATGTCAAGGATAGAGTGGCACAGGCCATTGAGTGATAGGACTTACACTGTAAAGCAAAACATCTTTATGGAATGAACAAAGGAAAGAATCCAATTTTTCAATAATGGTTTCAATATTATTTTATAATCTGTTGTTCTTTGTATGTCAGGTGCACTCCATTTATAGTGTTGGTTCATATTGCTAGGAATTCACAATCCTTTAACTTTTGTTTCTCCCTTCCCCTTCTCTCCTAAAATCTCCCTCCTCCCCATTTGTCAGCTATGTTTTATATGTTGTCTTCCCCATTAGAAGGCAAGCTCACTAAGGGCTTATTTTTGTTTAAAGCACAATGGTGGGCACATTGTTCAGTTATATCTGACTATGATCTCATTTGGGGTTTTCTTGACAAAGATACTGCAGTAGTTTGCCAATTCCTTCTCTGGCTAATTTTACCTTTTACAGGATTGTTGCTTGTCCAGGGTGACACAGCTAAGTGTCTGAGGTCCAAATGAACTCGTGAAATTAAATTTTTCTGGCTCCAGGGTGAGTGCTGTTCTTACTCTGTCAACTGACCCATTGTAAACACTTAATAAGTATCTGCTGGGTAACTGACCTACCAAGCCAATAGCTACCTCTCTGGAACATCCATCCTTGCTCCCAGATTTCTCTTCTGGGGCTGACAGAACAAATTTAGTTCTTTCTTCCCCATAACAGCCCTTCTACAGGGCTATCAATTTTCTCTCATCCCACAACACCTTGCACTTCAAGCCTTTTCTTTTCCAGGCTAAATACCCCCAGGTTCTTTGATCTTTATATGTCACAATCTCAATCACATCAATATTCTGTTCTCCTTCCTATTGATATGATCTAAGAGATCAATGTCCTTCCTAAAAATATTTCCCAGGTCTAATCAGGGCAAATTGCAACAGTGTAATCATCTCTCTCATTTGGGACTCTATTCCTCTCTCAGTGAAGCCAGGACTAACATTTGCTTGTTTCTTTTTCTTTTTTTGCTAAATGCTACATCATGTTGTTGATGCACAGTGAACTGCATTTCAGTACCCACCCACCCCCATCTTTTACTCTCTAGCCTTATTTCCCCAGCATTTATACATGGCAAAGAATTGATACCCAAATGAAATTTTTATTATATATAACAAATGTGCACATGAGCAGGAATAATGACATCATTTGTCACATGAAACTTTTCACTTAATATATTTCACTATGATTGGATTAGCAAAGACCTAGGAATCCATAAAAGCATGGGAAAAGTCTCCTCATACAGAACAGGTATAGACTAAAGATAATATGGTGCAATGGAGAAAATGCTGGGCTTGGAATCAGGAAAACACTAGTTATAGTGGAGAAACTATTTAAAATGTAGAAGCAGAGTGCTGAGGTCTGGTAAATGTAAAATTGTCCATGTCTAGAGCACTTTATATTGATGAAATATCATATCTTTTTTAGATTGGAACCATAACTTATTCATTATTCATTAAATAACCCCTAATACAGTATGAGAACACTAGAATTCAATTCAATGAACATCTATTAAGTGCTTTCTGTGTAGCAGACATTGTGTTAAATACTAGAGATTCAAAGACAAAAATGAAATCATCCCTACCCTCAAGAAGTTAGTATTCCAGAATGACAGCAAATATTAGATAAGTAAATGCAAAATAATATTTTGGGGGAGGAGAAGGGAACTAACACCTGAGAAAATTGGAAAAGGTTTTGTTAATTATGCCTTATAGCTAACATTTATATATATAGCATGTACTGTTACATTTATATAGCATTTATTATGTTAAGCACTTTATAATTATTATCTTATTTGATACTTACAACCATCTAAAGAGTTGACTGCTATTATTATTTTTTGCAGTAAACTGAGACAGATGGAGGTTACATGACTTCTTCAGAGTCACACAGCTAGTAGGCGTCTAAGGCTGGATTAAAATCAGGTCTTTTTTACTCCAGGCTCAGCACTCTATCTCCAGGGTCACCTAGCTTTATGAAGACAATGACAAGAACTAATCTTGAAAGGGAGCTAAGAATCCCCTAACATGAAAGTGAGAAGGGAAAGTATGTGAGGTAAAGGGGAGAGATTGGAGATAGAATATTAAATACCTGGATTATCAAGTAGACCATTTTGGACAGAATATAAAACATGAAGAGTATGATATAAAATTTACCTAGAAAGAGAGAATGGAGCCCAATAGGGAGATATTTTAGCTATCAAACCAAAAACACCTATTTTCTTCCAAAGATGATAGGGAATCATTGATGATGCTAGAATAGGATACTGGAAATTCATAGATCAGGCTTGTGCTTTAGGAATATGATTTTATCAGCTCTGTGAAAAATGCATTGGAGTGGAGAAACAAAGGCAGAAAGACAAATTAGGACACTAATGCTGTAGTTTAGACCAGAGGGGATGAGGGCCCACTTGGTGTTTATGGGAGTAGAAAAAAGGGTGTAAATGCAAGAAATTTTATGGAGGCAGAATAAATGAGACTTAGCAACTGATTAGAAATGAGAACTTTGGGAGAATGTAAAGTCAAAGATTACCTCATAGTGATAAGCCTGGATCACTGAGGAAGGTGATGCTCTTAAAAGATGTAGTGTATTCAAGCAGAAGAGGAGGAAAATGATGTATTTCATTTTGAAAATATTGTATTTGACACATCTATAGGATGTCAAGGTGAAGATGTTTACCAGGAAGTTGCTGTGGCAGGAACCAAAACAGATTGGGGTCAGAGAAGTAGATTTGGGAGTCACACACATAAGGATAACTGAATACTGTAGCTGTAGCTAAATGGCTCAGTAGATAGAGTAAAGGACCCGAAGTCAGAAAGACTCCTCTTCTATGTTCAAATGTGGTCTCAGATACTTACTTGTGTGACTCTGGGTAAGTCACTTAAGCCTGTTTGCCTCAGTTTCCTCATCTGTAAAATGAGCTTGAGAAGGAAATGGCAAAGCCACTTCAGTATCTTTACTAGGAAAACCCTAAATGGGATTACAAAGAGCCAGACATGACTGAAACAACTGAACAACAACAAGGAGATCACTGAAAATGTCAAGAGAAGAAAAAAGAGGCCCCAGGATAGAGTCCTACCATATATGTTCACTCACAGAGGAAGAAAATGAATTACATTCCAGCAAAAGAGAATGAGAAGAAACAGTCAAGACAGATAGGAAAAAAACTAAGAGAGAATAAAGTTACAAAAACCCATACTGGGAGGTAGGAGGTGATGGTAAATAATGTTAAACACTCTAAAGAACCAAGAATAATGAGAATTGATGAATATTGATTTGATTTAGCAATTAAAGCATCCTTGATAACCTTGGAGAAAACATAAAACCATTCAGTTGAATGGTGGGCTCAGAAATAAAAATGTATGGGTCTCAGAAATGAACTAGAGGTGAGGACATGGATACAACAAGTGTAGCTATGTAGCTGTCTTCTAGGATCACAAAGGCACACAGAAATTAAGTGAATTGTTCAAAATCACACAGTAAGTATCTAGGGAAAAATCCAAATTTAGGTTTTTCTGACTCTAAGGTCAGTATCTAACCGTCATGCCATTTAGCTGCTCTAAGAGTCTGATAATGGAAATAGAAAACAGACATAAGAAAAAAGCTTGAGAGAAAAGAAGAACTGAATTATTATTATTAGTTATTATTTTATTATCATTATTTAAATAATTAATTAGTATCTTATTATTTTAACAAATGGGAGACATGTGGTTATGCTTATAGCCATTAGGAAAGAATTCTGTAGATATAAAAGAGGCTGAAGGCTCTCAGATTCAAAAAGTTGTTAAATGCCACTGAAATGGAAACTAGGGTCACTTCAGAAATATAATACATGTCACAAATGGAAAATATTTAGAAATTCCTGTTCCAATTCTATGTTGCCAATGTCCCTTATTTCCCTGTTACATTAAAATGATTTCTCTGATATTTGTACCTCTTTATCAAAAACTATCAACATTAACCATGGAATACTTTTATTGATTTTTAACATCCCCAAAATCATCTTCAAGATACCTACCAACAGTAAAAATAGGTTTTCTGTAGGGCATCAGGCCAAAATTGTACTGAAAAATTCCTCTGGCATGAAATAATGGCACTGTAAAGCCTACTTTTTTGTACAGTTTCTCTTGGACAGCTCTAAGCCATGAGCCTTCAGGATTGTTGACTTGTTTAAACAATTCATTCTCACCAAAAGAAAACACAGGAACCAAATAAGCCCTGTAAAACAAACATAAGAATTCAGAGGAGAGGTGAAATAAAATAAAGTAAAATAAATTTTTAAAAAGGAAAAGGATATAAAAATGTTAACCCATCCAGTTACCTTGAAATAAAAACCACTACATCTAAATCTCACCATAATGTTGTAGAACCTTGTGGTTCACTTGTAGGTAAAATCTCCTAAGGTTCTTTGGGGATTTTATTCACTAGGCTACTCTGAATGGGGTCCACAGCAGCCCAGCTTTGTATTTAAATGCCACCCTGGGCAGACCTAGATCATATCAAAGTCCCAATGTATTTTTCATAGAAGAACCGGGATAGCTGACTTTTATAGAGTATTTTACAGACATCACCCAATCTAAATCTCAAAAAACAAAAAACAAAAACAAAACAAAACAAAAAACCCCAACCTCCTGTGAAATAGGTACTGGAGGTATCATTATTATTATTCTATAACAAGGAAAATTAAGCCTTAGAAAAGTGAAATCATATTTCTATAGTCACATAGCTATTTTGTTGTTTTTCTTCATTCTTGAAGGGGTCTAAGACATCAGGAAAGTGATGTTTTGACTTTCAAATGAATTGGTTTTAAGTGACAGAGGGCTGTGTAAAGGCATCAGCCTCACTCTCTCCCAGGGAATCATTGGAACTTAATGGCAGACATTAGGACAACTAGCAATGGCCCTGGATGTAGTGGGAGACATTAACCTTTTAAGATAAAGTCTTTCCAGGTCTCAGTTTGTCTGAGCCAACACTCATTCAGGGATTAAAGGCTAGGTAAGAATTGAAGCAAAAGATAGTCTAGTTAGAAAGCCTAGTTTGCCTTCATAGAATAATCAATCTGAGATGCAAAGACCTTTTGAGATAACTATTATGGATTATATATTAAGATTCAGACCCAAGTCTTGTTGCCCAAATCCAGGCTTCTGTCACCTTACCAATCCTGCTTCTGTTCTTCAGACTTATAATCATTAGTATATGTACCTATACAGACATCCTCTGCACATGTGATTTCAAATTACACAGTACATTTCTGCCCCAACAGAAAGGGACAAAGCTCCATTCATCAAATAGGTAATTGTCCATTACAAACAGAACAGACTGGATCAGTGAGATTTAAGGATATCCTCTCCTCTCCCCTATCAGACTGACATGTGGCAGAACAAAGGCAACAGGATGGATAACTACCTACCCATGTGTCAAAGCCATTTTAATAAACCCTTTTCTTTGTCTGATAAACAGAGTAAAACTTCCAGGATGTGCAACCAGTGACTCTTCTGCTCCCCCAAGCACAATGACTGAAATGTTTCCACCTTCCTCCTTGCTTAGCACATGAGATACACACTGTTTGGAAACCGAGACTGCTCCTTGGTGAATAAAATAAAATGAAATTATTTTATTATGAGTTACTGTTATGACACTTGTATGCCTTAAATCCATTGCCCCTTTTAAGGAATGCCTTATTATTTTTCCACTTAAAATATTTGCCAAAAAAAAATTTTATGGAATAAAATTTGTGGTATCTAATTACATAAAAATATTAAAAACCCATTTTCATTAGATTGGTGAATACCATGTTTATAAAGTTATCAAATGTAGGCATCTGTACACTTTTGATGGTTCCTCACTTATATAGATAAAGTATTATCTCAAATAAAAATGAAGTACTGTATCAATTGGAGACATTGTAACATCACTGGCTATACAACACATTGCTATTCCACAAGGGACTGTAATAAAAATGTGAGCAAGGAATTTTCTGGTATATGGATTTCAGCAACTCAAGCAGTACCAAAAAATGGGGACATTGTTAGTGTTTACTCATGACATCCATTTTTATAATTCTATGGCCAAAAAATAAACAAGTGCAAGTCAGAAGCTCTGACCCAGGGAGAACATATAGTTCTAGTGAGTTAGGTCCACACGTGGCTTCTCCATCATGTGGGTCTTGGTGCTAAAAGCCTGAAGGTCTCAATCTGTAGGGCACTAGTACTTAAATGGCCAGTGGTGATCTAACTCTCAAGGCTCAACTAGGTTGTATAGGATCATAAATTTGGAATTGAAAGAGATCTTATAGGTCTTATAGTCTGCCCCAAATTTAATAGATGAGAGGTGGATAAGACCTGACAAAGGATGTAGACTCAAGTCTCAAATATCAAATCTAGTGTGAGATATTCCCATCCCTTTAAGCTATACCCAAGTCAGCAGCAAAGGTCTTGTTAACCATTTAATTCCTGTGAAATAGGTGCTGGAAGTATCATTATCTTTATTGTATAAAAAGGGAAACTGAGCTTCCGAAAAGGGAAATTATATAGTAACATGGCTATTTTGTTGTCTGTCCTTCCTTCTTACAGAGATTTAATGACATCAGGAGGATGATATCTTGTTTTGCAAGTGAATTGGTTTTAAGTGAGGTAGGGTCATGCCTCATCATCAGATTTGAATTACTTAAACAACTTATTTATCTTTTTAAAGCCCTCTCCATAATCTAGCACTGTGCTCTGTACACAATGAGAGTTTACCACTTATTGATCAATAGTATGAATGTATCAAAATCATTCTGATGGCTAACAAAGGATATAGATTCTTTGGGTGTGATATTTCTGATTATCTGCAAGACTGTTCCCTTAGGTATTGTTTACCTGTGAAAAATCATGTGCATTGGGCTATACCACATGTAGCTGAGGTCTAGTTACACTGAATACCAAAGGGTCAGCAACAACTTCACCCTTGACACTTTTGAGCCTTTGTCTCTTCTCCTAGATATACCTGTGTTGGAATTCTGGCAAAGGTCATGGGACTTTTGCACACTTATGCTTTCATATCAACATAGTGGCTTGCATTTTTCAGGGAAAATTAATTTTTACACTAGATTCAGGTAAACTAAAGCATATTCTAAATGGCACTAAAACATCTAGTCTGAATTTAGTTGACTAAGATGTGTGCGGTAGTTGAAATTTAGGCTCTGTTACTAAGCAGGACTTTTTTTTTTTTTTTTTTTTTTGGAAATTGGAGGATTTGTAAAACATGCTACTATAAAAGAAATGACCTTCCCTTGGTATAAACTACATCTGTTGTGATTATCGTATTTTTAAGGTATTTTAATACTGTTTAATTATAAAGTTAATATTCTGGTAGACTATTCTGTTAGGTTATAACTGTGTGATTTTAGTGGAGTTAAGCTGGGTAAAGCTTGATCATTCAGTTACCTATCAATCATCTGTGATCTGTAAATGACTTAAAAATTAGCCAAGGGACTACTTGCGTAGCCCCAGAAAGTCTCTGAAATAAGAAGAAATAAGAAAGCTTCTTCTAGCTATCAGAGGAAACATATATGATGCTGACAGACTCTGGAGAAAGTCAGGATCTTTCATTAAGGAAACATATCTCCTATGAAGCCCGTGGTGTTACATTAGAATGATAGTTAAAACAATGATGGATAGAATTAGCTTTAACTATTGGCCAGTGGAATGCTTTCAGACTGGTCATATTGAAAAGAAAAAATGGTTTCTGGCTGGGGTAGGTCTTACAGTGATTCAGAGTTCCAGGTTCAAGTATCCACATGTGAGGGAAGTCTTTGAAGACTTTATCAATCAGTAAAGGAAGCCAGTGAAGGACTCAAGAAGTCTCCTCCCAAAGGAATGTAAATCAAACTAAATGAAAAATATCTTTAATTGTGGATGTGGTTTCCATGGATAGCTATAAGGTCTATGAAGGCAGTGGCTGTTTCCGTCTTGTATTTGTATCCCCAGTGCTTAGCACATAATAGGCACTGAATAAATATTTGCTGGTTGATGGATGGTTGCCCAACACCAATATAGGGAAAAAGTTCCCACCTTCACTTACCACTGCTCATGAGGTATTCTCTGAAGAAAGGACATCGGAACCAATAGGGAAGTGTGTGAAGATATGCAGTAAAACCTGGAAATAGTTCCTTGAAATTCGAATGGTTTGTACAAAAGTTTCCAAATGCCCCGGCAACAAGCACTCCATGGGGATGAAATCCAAATATATAGTTGTGACTTGGATCCAAATCCACTGTTTTGATGAGCTATAGAGCATTCAAATGGAAGCAAAGATACCGTAGCCCCCAGAGCCCACACCACCTTATTAGTTACCAGTCACAAACAGGAGGAAGAATTTAATTCTTAAAGAAATGAAGACTACCAGGAGAAAAAGAGAAGGGAGAGTCTGATTGGGAGTCAGAGAATCTGAATGTGCATGCTGGCTCTGCTAGTCACTTCCTGTATGACTTTAGGCCAGTAATTTCTCTTTCTCTAGACCTTACTTTCCTTATAAAATGACGAGATTGGACTACATGACCTCTGAGGTCCCTTTCAGCTCTAAATTATTATGAAATCTGAGAAGAGAACTCAAGTTGACTTCAAAACTAAAAAAATTAAAGAGCTTTATATAAATATGTATTATCTAAGTTGTTTTTTTCAGTTGTATCCAACTCCATGACCCCATTTGGGGTTTTCTTGGTAGAGATACTGAAATAGTTTGCTATTTCCTTCTCCAGATCATTATAGATAAGGAAACTGAGACAAACAGGGTTAACTGACTTGCCGAACATCACACAGCTAATAAGTGTCTGAGGCTGGATCTGAACTCATGAAGATGAGTTTTCCTGATTTCAGGTTTGGCACTCTATCCACTGCACATCTAGCCACCCTACAAATGTGTGTATATTCATTTATTTATTTATTCCAAAGAGGAGGGGAATTCTGTGATTTCATTTGCTCCGAGAATCACTGGAAATCATGGAAATTTCCTCCTAAGAGATGTGTGGCTTTTGGGACACTGAGAGTTAAGAATGAATTAGAAGCTTGAACCCAAGTCTCAGAGTCACTGATTTAGAGCTGTGAGAGAGGGACCTCAGAGGTGACCAAAACCAATCCTTAATTTTACAGACAAAGAAACTGAAGCTTAGAGAGGTTTAGTGCCTTGCATAAGATCCCACAGGCAGTAAGGGACTGAGGCAGAATTTGAACCCTGGACTTTCTGATTTCCAATCCAGCGTTTTTTTTTTCATCATAACACGCTTGACCATTCATCCTCTAGCACAAAGCTCCTTGTCATGGCCCGTAATAGTAACATTTAGCAAAATAAGCAAAATTTTATATATATATAATATTACATTTAAAAAATAAGCCAATGAGCAGTCTGCGGGGATCCTTCTGTACAGATAAATGGCCTCTATCTCTGAGTTTGTTGTATCTGCACAATTGACTATACTGCCTCTTCATTATTCATATTTAACCTTTTAAAAATTTTGTCATCAGCAGATTCAGTTTAGTGATAGGCTCACCAAATTATTTCCTTCAGGAACATGAGAATACAGCTGCTTTTATCTGACAGGGGCTTTAAAAGGTCAAATTCAACTTTTTTTTTTTTTTTTAATAGATAAGGAAACCAGAGATTAAGTGACTTGCCTGGGGATATCTAAATGAAAAGATTACAAATTGTCTTAAAATGGAAAAGTTCAAAGGACAAGTTGAAAAATCTGTAACCTAGTATAATCCCATCTGAAATCCTTTGTTAAATAATATATTTTACTCACATGCATTGGAAAATATTCCCTAAAGTACTTCCAAACAGTCCAACTTCTGACCCAGTCAAACCTCCTGCCTCCTGAGTCTGGAGTCTTCCAGTCAAAGTAGAGCCATGTTAAATAGGGGATATAGATAAACCAGTAGTTTTTATAAAGCAGCATCACCAAGAGTCCACAACATAGCTGCCCTATAAGGTAAAAGAGAACCAGAATCAAGATTAGTCAGTAGTAGTTATGATAGCACCTAGAAAGATGAATAGGAACTCAAAATTTGAGCAACTGAATTTAATTAACCATGATTCTTCCTATTCCACTTGAGGTGTACATGGAAGTTGAAAGAAAAATAGGTTGGTTTTTATTAGATTTTGTTTGAGGGAAGGGTAAGGAGAAAATATAATTTACCTCAGTGATCTAAGTCACTTCCCCCACGAAGAAATTTTCCTGACTATTTTTGCCAAGTGAATATAAGTAAAGCAAAATCTCTATTTTTAAAAAAAAAATTTTTAGTATTTTATTTTCCCCAAATTATATGTAAAAATAATTTTTAACATTTGTTTTTAAAACTTTTGAGTCTCAGATTCTTTTCCTTCCTCTTTTCCAACCTCAGGGAAAATGCAGGCAATTCAATATAAATTATGTGTAGTCATGCAAAACATTTCCATAACAATCATATTGTGAAAGGAACCATAGACAAAAAAAAAAAAAAAAAATCCCAACATACAAAAAGCAAAAACAAACCCCCAAAATCTTCAAGAAAAATAAAGTTAAAACCAAAGCAAAATAAAACAGTGTGCTTCAATCTACACTCACACACCATCAGTTCCTTCTCTGGGTATGAATAGCATTTTTCATCATATAACCATATATGTTAAACATGGTAGAAAATATGTTAAATACATTTTAACATATTTAACATGTATTGGACTACCAGCCATCTAGGGCAGGGGGTGAGAGGAAGGAGGAAAAAATTTGGAACAGAAGGTTTTGCAAGGGTCAATGTTGAAAAATTACCCATGCATATGTTTTGTAAATAAAAAGCTATAATAAAATAAAAAAGAAATATATGTTAAATCAAATATATGCATAAATATACAATTATCTTGCTGCAAAGAAAAATCAAACTAAACCAGAAATAATGAAAAGGAAAATAAAATGTAAGCAAATAACAACAGAAAGAGTGAGAATGCTGTGAACCACATTCAGTTCCCACAGTTCTCTCTCTGGATGTAGATGACTCTTCATCACTGAACAATTTGAATTGGTTTGAATCATTCATTGTTCAAAAGAGCCACATCCATTAGAATTGATCATGGTATAGTCTTGTTGCCATGTACAGTGATCTCCTGGTCCTGCTCATTTCACTCAGCATCAATTCATGTAAGTCTCTCCAGGCCTCTCCGAAATCATCCTGTTGGTCGTTTCTTACAGAACAATAATATTCTCTAACATTTATATACCATAACTTATTCAGCCTATCTCCAACTGGTGGGCACCCACTCAGTTTCCAGTTTCTTGGCAAGTACCATTATCAAGACAGAATGGCTTCAAGTGTAGATAGAGAGACTATTAGCTGTGCTCAAGGAGAAAGTTGAATCCACTGAATCATGAAACGGATTCTAATATCAAACAGCATTCAGTTCCATACAGTCCTTTTCCACATACAAAGTGATCTTTATTTCACAGCCAATGAGCTGCTGAAATCAAACTATAACTTTTTGACATTCTCACTACAAATGATGCAAGTTAGAAGCATATTATTTTTTAATTGTTCATCTTCATGACTCCATCATGTGGTTTTCTTGGCAAAGATACTGAACTAGTTTGCAATTTCCTTCTCCAGTATGTCCCCATTGTACAGATGAACAACTGAGGCAAATAGAGATTAAGTGATTTGCCCAGAGTTATACAACCTAATAAGTGTCTGAAGTCATATTTGAATTTAGATCTTCCTGATCTCAGGACTGGCACTCGATCTACTGTGTCACTTAGCTACTCCATACAGAAGGGGAGATAAATGGAAAGATGGCTGAGGCTTTCTATCTCCTCTCTAGGTATCTTGCCTTATCCTACCCAGGATGTAAGGAACTCTTCAATATTTTAAGACATAATTAGGGAGAAATTAGGGTGCTTTATCAGCTCCTAAATAAGTTAGGAATGAGTATTTCCTCTAATAAGGGATGTTCCCCTGTGGTTGAGGTATATGGGACATTCAGAAGAATTAGCACTTATATAGCTAGTTCCCCAGCTTGCCAAAGAGATCCATGAAACAGAAAAGGTTAAAAATCCTAAAGTAAAACTTTAGGAATGGGTGTCATTCTGTTTTGTACAGACTTGCTTGCTTCATTATTTCACTTTTTTCATTCCTTGACTTTGTGATAGAAGGATCATAGAATTGGAACCAGAAACAATCTTAGAAGCCTTCATTTTATAGATGAAAAGATTAAAGCCCAGAGAGACTAGTTGGTTTGCCCAAGGTAATTATTAAGTGACTATAGAAAGATGTGAACCAAGGTGCTTCTGATTCCAAGTCCAGTGCTCTGTTCACCACACCAGACCTGTGCCTGCCAGCAGGGACACAAAACTCCTGACTTGGTGCAGCCTGAACCAGATTAAAATGTAATTGGGAAATGTTTAACAAAATAAATAAAAGTACAATCCCACACAGATAATGTTAATCTGTGGTTTTCTAGGTCAATTTGCAGTTGGAGGGTTCCATTTCTATTTGAATTGGATATTATTGTATTACACCATGAAATTTCTCAGTGCTGTAATGCTTTTTAAGAAGAACATGTATCCAGATAGAGGGTGCTGTCAGGTAGTGAGTAATTATAAGGTGGAGAACTGAAAACACCCAAAAATATACCTGGACCCTTTCTGTTGCAATAGCTTCCGACACAGGAATTACAATTATACTTTAACAGGAGAGAAGTGACTGGCTTCTGGTGACATAGTCATTGCACAATCAGCTGTCTTTTTGCACTCAGACCGTCAATTAGTTATAGTAAAACATTAAAATACCAAATAAAAAAAAGGGTAAGTATGGGACAATGTGATCTGTGATTATAGCAGCTCCCAATAAACCTGATGTCTCTGAAAAACAACAGGAACAAAAAAAGGAAAGACTTCGAAAACCACGATTTCTTAGAGAAGATTAACCATTGAGAACTAGTCACCAGAACAAAGAGGCTGAAAGAACCTTTAAGCCATCAACAACATTCAGTCTTCTTGGCAAGTAGGGAGATAAGGTGGCCAAAGGTAGCACTAGTTTAAAGGACAAACTCACATACAAAATTTGACAGAGGAATGTGAATACCATAGACAAATACTCTTTTACAAAACCATGAAAAGCAATTGAGAAGAAAATGAGTTTGCAAGAAGTATGGCCTAAGATCCAATTGAAGTAAGATCACACCAAGAAAATTTTCAGATGAAGTTGGAAGGGTACAACAAAATAAACATGCAATGGAAAATATTTGTTGCTGTTTCTATAGTGATCTACATTCATTTCCAAATTCCACCAACTGTGCGGTGCCCTCTCTAATGCTGCCTTCCTTTTGACTACTTCTCCAATATCCCTCCTCTATTTCTCAGCCATCTTCTTAAAAATGCTATAAATATTCACCTTTATTTTCTATTTTGTCACATAATCCTCAATCCTTTGCAATCTAGCTTTCAATTCAATAATTTTACTGCTTCTTCTTCAAAGTTTCCAACAATTCCTTAAATGTCCAATCTGATCATATTTTCTCACTCTTCATCTTTCTCAATCTTCCTGCTCACCTTTTCCTCCTGGATATTTTATACTTTTTGAACTTTTAGGATGTGATTATTTCCTGTGTCTCCTTTTTGCTTAATGGGCTCTTTTTAATCCTCTGTACCAGTTCCTTTCTCTATCTATGTGTGTCTGTCTGTCTCTGTCCGTCTCTCTCTGTTTGTCTCTCTTTCTCTGTCACACACACAGACACATACACACAGATACACTCCTTTACTCATTGTCACAAGTTTCTTCTAAAATGTGCCCAATTGCCAAATGGGGAAAAGACATGGGACTAACATGTTTTCATAAAGCAAAGAAAGGGACAAGTGATCAAGATGGCAAAGTAGTAGTAAGAAAGCTCTCTCTCACCCGTCCTCCATAAAGAGCTAGGAAACAAAGTCTTGATCTAGAAATCAATGACCTATTTTTCTACTAGCCCAGAGAAGCATAACAAAACAGAGAGGTCTGTGAACATTGGGGATGTTATCTGACTAGGTCCTGGATCCAGCAAAAAGAGGATTAAACTTATGTAGGGTGAAGGAAAAGTGCTACCTGGTATCTCTGTTGCTTACTACCCAGTTCTGGATCCCAGATGAGAGGGAGTCTGAAAGAAGTGTAAAAAGAGACTTCTTGCTAGAGAAACTGTGGTGGGTCTTAGTCTGTATACAAAGCATAAAGCAAGTTCAGAAGCAAGGAGAAGCTGTGAGAATCAAACTTAGAAGGAGAATAAGATCTCAGTTCCATCTTATAATCCAGTCTGAAGCCTGAAAAGGAACAACCAAGGCATGAATCTTAGACCAAAGGGAAGCTATAGTTCTGTCACTGAACCAGTGAGTTTTCCATTTGGATAATTGTGTCAATTTACTGAACCTCTTAAAAGAGCAAATCCAGAGCTTTTGCACAAACCCAAACCTGGGTCAGGCACTTGCAGAATAAGACTAATTGGCAGTGATCAAATTTTTCTCTGGATTAGATAACTTTGGGAACACTGAAAGCTTGTGGGTCCCCAGGCTGAGCTGTTCCTGAGATTCCATAGCAACAAGATAATCAATATCCTTTAAAAAGTACCAGCAGGAGTAGCCCAAACATTCTTTTCAGAAATGCAGACAGCACAACCTTAATGTATAGTCTAAAGTCAGAAAATAGATTAGAAGAATAATCAAACAAGACAACAAACAAAAGTCTCACCAAAAAGCTATTATGGTGACAGGGACATCCAAAACATACCCAAAAGAAGAGAATGACCACAAAATATCTACAAATAATATATCAGAAATATACAGTTTAGGAACAAATTTTTCTAGAATTCCTAGAAGAGACACAGCATGAGTTTAAGGGGAAAGTTTTTAAATGATTGTGTTAAGTAAATGAGAATACTAGAAAATAAATTAGAAAAGAAATAAGAATTATAAAAGAAAGAATTATAAAGAGAAATTACTAAAGGGACACACTAATTTCTCAAATGACAAAATCCCCCCAAATTAGAATGAACTAAATAAAGGCCACTGATTCCATAAGATAATAAGAAATATCAAAATAAAGTCAAAAGGAGGCAGGGAAAACAGAACAAAATGTAAGTTATCTCATAGCAAAAAATTACTGATCTGTAAAGCAGATCAAAGAGAGATAATTTAAGATTATTAGTACTATCTTAAAACAGAGAGAGAAGGAAGGAGGAAGGGAGGGAAGGGAAGAGAGAGGGGGAGGGGGAGGGAGAGCCTGAAATTATAAAAGAAAACTGCTCAGATCTCTTACAACTAGAAATTTTCTGAAAGGACATATAAAAGGGAAAAAATCCAGAAATATTGTAACTAAAAATCCAAAATTTTAGGCCAAAGAAATACAAGCAGTCAGAAAGAAAGAATTCAACATTTGAGGAGCCACAGTCAGAAAGAAAGAATTCAAAATTTGAGGAGCCATAATCAGAATCATCCACGATTTAGAAGTCATTACTATAAAGGAATGTTGAGTTTGAAATATGATATTCTAAAAGGCAAAGGATATAAACTTAGAAATAAGAATAAATTAATCCAGCAAAAAAACAGAGGAAAATGGACTTTTAATAAAGTGAAGGACCTCCAAGCTTTCCTGATAAAAAAGTTCAGAACTATGTAGAAACTTAGAAATACAAACAAAGGAGTCAAGAGAAACATCAAAGTAAGCATGAACAAACAATAATAAGAAACTAAATGAGGACAAGTTGTCTATATGACAATGTAGATGGTAAATGTGCTCCCTCTGAAATTCATAATCATCAGAAATTATTGAGGGTGTATAACTAGACAGAAGGCCTGTAAGTAATGATGTCTTGATCTTAAAAGAATAATGAAAAGACAGAGGAAGAGTAATATATGAGAGTTGGGGAATTGGAATGTTAAGGAAATATTTCATATAACTGGGGTATTCAGGTCTATATAGACCTGGATCAAGGCGTGGAGGAAGTGGCTGACACCTGAAGCTTATCCTCATCTAACTGATCAAAAGGAAAAGAATATATATGTGTGTTTACATATATGTATATAAGAATTAGGTAAAGAAACACATTTCACTTTATAGAAAAATAGGAGGTAAAGAGAAGAAAGGAAAAAAATAAGAGGAAGGGGCAATTAAAGGAGGGATTAGTCCTATACAAAACAAACTTTATCTTAGGGTATATAAAAATTTTTAGCTCTTTTTGTGGTGGCAAAGAATCTAATGCTCATAAACTGGGGGAAGAACAAAACAAAATATGTTTTGTGTGTGTGTGTGTGTGTGTGTGTGTGTGTGTGTGAGATATAATGCTATTATACCATAAGAAATGAGGAATGAATGGCATGATTTCAGATAAGCCTGGGAAGACTTGCATGAATAGATACAGAAAGAAGGTGAATTGAGAAAAAACAAGAGAACATGGTATACAATGACAACAATATTATAAAGACAAACAACTTTGAAAAACTGAGGAACTCTTACAAGTGTAATGACCAATGGAAATTGTAGAGGATTCATGATGAAACATGCTCCTGATAGACACTTGAAGACATCTGGGGGTAAAAGGGGTGGGGCAGAGCATGGCTTTAACTCTATATATTTGTTTCGGAGTTTTTTTTTTTTTTCTTCTAGAGAGACGTGAGGATAGGAGGAGAAGGTAGGGTTTTGCTCACTAAAAAAAAAAAAAAAAAAAAAAAAAAATCCAATTAAAAAAATATATAAATTTGACTGTCATTCCATAACTCAAACTTAGGTAGCTCCCTCTTGCCTCTGATGTAAACTCCTTTGTTTAGTTTTTTAAATTCCTTACAACCTGACTTCAAATTTCCCTTATACACCATGATCCTGCCAAAAAACATTCCCATCTCCCTTCTTGGAGCCTTTATATTGTTTAACTCAAATACCTGGAATATACTCCCTTTTTTCTACCTCATAGAAAATCTCCTTTCTTCTAAAACTTGGTCCAAGAAACCTTTTCCAATATCCTAGTTGCTAGTATTCTCCCCCTGAAAACATTATTAAATAAATAAATATTGATTGACTTCATAAGATAGTGTCTAAACAGAAGGGTTTCCTGGATCAAAAAAGGTTTTCTGGAAACTCCCAATACTAGATGATCTTGTTCTAACTACATCTATCCTTGTCATATAAAGCTTTCTGATGAGAGGAAACCCCTATGAGTGAGGAAGAGTAGCCTAGAAAGAAACAGACAGCATAGAACATCAATGAACAATTGGCCTGAAGTCAAAGGAATTTTGCCAGCTCCTCCCTTTGCTCTTATCTCGTTTACTTCTGCTTGGTATAATTCCAGGTGCCTAAGGTCTGCTTCTTCTAGATAGGTTCATTTGGAGAAGCCTCAAGCTTCCCTAGTTATTTGGTTGCAGCATCTTGAGCACTTCAGATCACTAACCACCTCAAGCCACTCACATCTAGCTTGAAGTTCTTGGCATGGATGGTCTCTCCCAGATATTCGTAGTTGGTCTTTCCAGAACCAAAAATAACCTTTTGACTTGAGAGCCTTTGATGCCTCCTAAATTTGGCATTTAATTCCCTTCTCAATGTAATTCCAGATCAAGTTCCCAGGCTTCCCCATTCCCACCCCTCTGACCCACCCCCCAATGCTTTTATTTTTGCCTTTCATTCACACTATGTGTAATCATTCAGTAATCAAGCATTTATTAAGCATATACTATGTGCCAGGTATTGTGCTAGGTGCTGGGGATAAAAACAAAAGATTTTTTTTTGAAGGTCTCTGTACTTTTTTATTATTTTTTTTTAATTTTTTATTTTCAAAACATATGCACTGATAATTTTTCAACATTGATGCTTGCATAGCCTTGAAAACAAAAGATTAAAAAAATTTTTTTTGCCCTCCAAGAAACTGGAGCCTGAGTGAATGTCCAACAGTTGAAGAATGGTTGAATAAGTTTTGGTATATGAATGTTATGGAATATTATTGTTCTACAAGAAATGATTAGCAGGATGATTTCAGAGAGGCCTGGAAAGACTTACATGAACTGATGTGAAGTGAAATGAACAGAACCAGGAGATCATTATACATGGCAATTACAAGACTATACAATGATCAGTTCTGATGGACATGGCTCTTTTCAACAATGAGATGATTCAAACCAGTTCCAATGATCTTGTGATGAGGAGAGCCATCTACACCTAGAGAGAGGACGGTGGGAACTGAGTGTAAATCACAACATAACATTCTCACTCTTTTTATTGTTGTTTATTTGCATTTTGTTTTCTCATTTTTTCTTTTTGATCTGATTTTTCTTGTGCAGCAAGATAATTGTATAAACATGTATACATATATTGGATTTAACATATATTTTTAACATGTTTAACATATATTGGATTACTTGCCATCTAGGGGAAGAGGTGGAGGGAAAGGGGAGAAATTTGGAGCAGAAGGTTTTGCAAGGGTCAATGTTGAAAAATTATCCATGCATATGTTTTGAAAATAAAAAGCTTTAAAAAAAATTTTTTAAAAAATAAAATTAAAATTCCCGCCCTCACTAAGGAATTAAAATATATGTTTATAAAGAAACATAAAGGTGTATGTTCCAAGTGAACTAGTCCACTTAAGTATACTTTAGAGGGTAGAGATTCTTTGTCATATATAAGCCGCTCCTCTATAATATATATGAAATTGTTTTTTGTTTGGCTCTGAATTTTAAAAAATTTAACAAGCCAACTAGCTCATTGATTCTTCCCCAATATCAGTATTTCATCTTCTATTACCATGGTTTTTTAATTTATGGAATAAAACAAGTATTTCAATAACATTGTATAATAAAATATGATTGCACATGAAACTAAATCTATTACATATAATTTGCCTTTTTGTCACAGTCTGACCCAGTCTCAGTCTGAGTCAGTCTCCTCTAGCAGTCTGCTAGTCTGCCAGTCTCAGTCTGAATCTCACTTTGTCCCCAGTTCTTAAATACTCTATTACAATTACATCATTACAGTATACTGAGCATAAGCCAATCTAAAGTGATTATATCATTATATCAAACTAGATATATGTGAACTAAAGAACTATTATCTCATCAATTCCACTGCATTAACACCTTGTTTCAAGAATACTTCTCCAGAGTTTTGGCCCTCTACACCTTTTCTTTTAAACTATAATAAAGTTATCCTATAAATTCCTTCTTTTCTTTTATGTTTTTAGACAATCTCCTCCACCAGAGAATGCCTTGATCTTTTCTGACTTCTGCTTTTTAATATCCCTGGCTTCCTTCAAGGCTCTGCCCATATGCCATGTCCTACAGGAAGCCCTTCCTAATCTTGCTAATTAATTGGTAGTGCTCACTCCTGCCTTAAATAGTCACATAGATATTTATATGCTCCATCCCCCAAATGTGAGACATTGAAAGTGGGGAGGGGAAAAAGGGGAGAAAAATCCTAGTTTTTTTTCTTTCGTTTCCTTTTCTTTCTTTCTGAGTAATTGGAATTAAGTGATATACCTAGGAAGTGTTAAGTGTCTGAGGTCACATTTGAACTCTGCATGGTCCTCCCGACTTCAGAGCTAGTGCACTATTCAGTACACCATCTCACCAACCTTTTTTCTCTTCTTTACAAAACACTTCTACTGATGACAAGGATGCTCATCTTAAATGGGACCTTTTTCTTCCTTTTCATTTGGATAGTACATGGGGCAAGGGAAAAGGAAGTAGATTTTGTTTTTATTCTATATGCTCCTGCATTCATCATCTGTGATAGATTATTCCAGTAGAATGTAAATTCCTTGAAGTGAACAATTGCCTTACTTAAATGACAGAGTAAATAAACTGCTTGTCCTGAGGACAAGACAACTTACAAAGGCAACTTCAGACATTTCCTAGCTGTGTGACCCTGAATGAATCATTTAATCTCTATTTGCCTCAACTTCCTCAACTATAAAACACACCTATCTCAAAGGGTTGTCAAGAGGATCACAACAAAAGAGATATTTGTAAAAATAATTCCTAACACACAATAAGTGCTTAAAAAATGCATATTCCATTCCTCATTTTCTTATGTATTTGTATCTCTGGAATCTATTACAATGCTTGCTTATAGCAAGGAGCTTAATAATTATTTTTTAATTGATTAACAGCACTTTGTGAGGCAAATCTTCACATTAAGATGGGCCAACTGAAAACTGACCCAAGCTTTAAAATCTTTAGTCTTTTAGCTATAGAATTTCAGCATTCACTAGATTTAAATTTACTTTTCACAAGTTCTCACTCTCAAGACATGTTAAAATGTCCTATACTTTGTTCTATATCCTCGGTTTCCAAATTAGACATATCAAAATGTTATTTAATTTCTTGAGTCTCAACTGGCATGAAAGAAAATATTCTCAAAGCTAGGGGAGCAATTTATATTTATTTCCTATCTTCATCTCATCCAGCATTCTCTAGTAATTTGATTCTTCTAAATTGTGGACCAAAGGTGAAGGGATATAAAAATCTGCTGCATCATCAGTACATTTTCCAAAACTAACCTTGATGGTCTTCACTCAAAGGATTATATTTGGCCCCTTGCAAACAAAGGTCAGAAAACACTTGTGTTTGCTTAAGGTAACATCCTGGGTCAAAGGCCATATGTCAATTCTCTTTTATTTCCATTCCTACCAATGTACCAAACTCTCCCAGATTTCCACTTTCTCTGACAAGTAGTAAAAGGAATTTATCTTCACTCATATTTTAAGAAAAATAAAATTCATAAAATAATTTTTGTATACTAATGATCTAGAAACCTCAAGAACAATTTTTTCCTAACTGCAACAAAATCACCAAAATATCAGAATCTCCTCATTCAAATATTTCTGACTGTAATTTCATTCTAAGGAAAGGCTGTTCCTTAATCACTTATACATTCTTCTCAGTACATCCCTTAAAAATATTTTTTATTTTGCATTCCATCAATGTTTATAAAGGAAATACTATTTTTGTATTGATTTCCATTGTAAAATTGGAGATACATTCTCACTTGGGAAAGGAGGAAAGTTCTCAGTAAACTAAGTTGAAGATTTTCAGTAAAGAAAGGGATAAAGTGGTGAATCTCATAGCACAGAAGAGTTTTAAGCATCCCAGGGTTTTTGAAAATCTTTTTGAATTCTGCCCTTTTTTCTTGACTGCCCAACAGTTATATAGATCATGGCTATTCCCTGCTAGGACCTTTCCCCCAATCCTAACTGGAAAAAATGGATAGAGCCATAGCATCCTTCCCATGACTGACTAGGAGTCCTTTGCTCCCAAAGCCATAGTTCTCACATGTTGCTTTTCTTCCTTTGCTAACATTACCTGACATAGTAAATGCTTAATAAATGCTGTTCTCTATATGTATTTCAAAGGAATAACAAAGCTGGAGTCTTTAGGTTCTGTATAAATTTTCTTTTATTAAAAATACATTGTAGCTACTATTCATTCCATTTTCACTGGCCAAAAAGAAAAGTGTAAGTAAAATCATTTTTATGTATCAGTAAAGCAGAGCTGATACAGTTTTTCAGTAGAAATGATTTCCCTAGAATTTTCTTTAAGACAACTCTTTGGTGGATGCCCATCATTTGGAGAATGGCTGAATAAATTGTCATTTGTAACTATTATGGAATATTATTGTTCTGTAAGAAATGACCAGCAGGATGATTTCAGAACTTACATGAACTGATGCTGAGTGAAATGGGCAGGACCAGGAGATCATTATATACTTCAACAATATATATTATATGATGATCAGTTCTGATGGACGTGGCTCTCTTCAACAATGAGATGAACCAAATCAGTTCCAATAGAGCAGTAATGAACTGAACCAGCTACACCCAGCGAAAGAACTCTGCGAGATGACTATGAACCACTACATAGAATTCCCAATCCCTCTATTTTTGTCTGCCTGCATTTTTTATTTCCTTCATAGGCTAATTGTATACTATTTCAATGTTCAATTCTTTTTGCACAACAAAATAACTGTTTGGACATGTATGCATATATTGTATTTAACTTATACCTCAACATTTTTAACATATATTGGTCAACCTGCCATCTGGGAGAAGGGGTGGAGGGAAGAAGGGGAAAAGTTGGAACAAAGGTTTTGCAATTGTCAATGCTGAAAAAATACCCATGCATATATCTTGTAAATAAAAAGTTATAATATAATTTAAAAAATTAAATTCCAGTGATATAATTCCCCAAGTTAGAAGGGGCCAATAAATCTGTTTTTGAAAAGGAAAAAAAAAGATAACTCTTTGAAAAGGCAACTAAGTGGTACAGTGAATAGACCATCAATTCTAGAATTTGGGGGAAACTGAGTTCAAATTTTACCTTAGACACCTACAGTCACCTAATTATGTGACCCCAGGCAAGTCACTTAATGTTCATTGCCTGCAAAAATTAAAAAAAAAATTAAAAAGACAATCTGAAAGGTAAGTAATAGAGGTTCATCACCATTTTTAGGGATGAGGAAATCAGTAAGTAAATGTTTAGGTCTGGCTATTAAAGGGATTGGGAGTATTTAGTCCAAAGAAGATTTTTTTTGTTGGTGGGGGAGAACATGATAAGCTATATAACAATCAGAGAAGACAACTAGGATGTCGAAGAGGCCCTAATCTATGCTCTAAAGAGCAGTTGAAGGAACTGGAGGCATTTACCTAGAGAAGACTCACAAATGGTCATGACCATTTTTTATTTTTGTTTGTTTTTTAATAAGCTCTTCATGTGGGTACAAGAACTAGTCTGGAAGCCAGAAAGGTCTGGATATAAATCTTGTCTCTGATACATTAATGTCTGCATAACCCTGGCATATAATTTAACTGCTCAACACTAGATAATTCTTTAAGACTATATGGGTATGAGGTGGGAATGGGGAATGGGGACAAATAAATATTTATTAAGTACTATTATGTGCCAGCCACTGTTCTGAGCTTTCTGGATGTCTCAAAATAACCCTATAAGATAGGTATTATATTTCCCATTTTATAGTTAAGGAAACTGAGACAGGTAGCAATTAAGTTATTTGCCATGGTCACACAATTAGTATCTGAAGCTAGAATTGAACTCGGGTTTCCTGATTCTGGGGCCAGTGCATTATCCATGTGCCAATGAACTGTCTCTAGCAGAAAAAGTGCTGCCCTGCTTTGGTAGGGGAAGCTTATTTATTTGGGATCCTTATAATCCATTAAATCATTGGTCTGGTTCCTATTTCCCTACTCCATGTGGAAGAGGGTTTATTAGACTTATTCTCTATGATCTCAGAGGACATAACTAGGAACAGTAGTTCAGATTTCAAAAAAGCAAATTTAGATTTCATATAAGGGAGTGAAATCTAGCTGTCCAAAATGAAATGGGACTCCAGGGAATTAGTGAGGTTTCCCTTTCTGCACATATTCAAGTGAAGATTTGAACTTGTAAGAGGTGTTGTTCCTTGTGATTTAAATTTGGACTTGATGGCCTCTGAGGTCCTTTTTCACTCTGATATTCTGGGATTCCCTCATGATCCTACAGCTAGTCTTAAAATCATGATTCAAGACAGGATGATTTCAGAAAAACTTATAAAGACTTATAAGAATTGATACAGAATGAAGTGAACAGAACCAAGAGAACACTGTACATAGTAATAGCAATATCATAAAGATGATCAACTGTGAAAGACATAGGTATTCTCAGCACTACAAAAATCCAAAACAATATCAAAGATCTCATGATGAAAAACACTGTTTCCAGAGAAAGAAATGATAGTGTCTGAACACAGAATGAAGCATCGTCTGTCTGCCTGTCTCTTTTCTCTTTCTCTCTTTAACCCCTTCTTTCTCTATTCTAGAAAATGACCAACATGAGAATATTTTACATGATTGCACATGTATAGCTTATATCTGATTGTCATCCACTCAGGGCAGGGAGGAGAGTGGAGAAGAGGGAGGGATAGAATTTGGAACCCAAAACTTATAAGAAAACAAATTACAAATTATTTTTTACATGTGATTGGGGGGGAATATTTTATAAATAGAATCATGACTCAAAGTCTGGTCTGAATCTAAGTTAAAGTGTTAAATTAATATTTTTGACTGATTAAATTATATGAAAGGGGAGATAAAAGTCCTTCTGCAGGAACAAGCCTTTTGGAAAATAGAAAGTGCCAGGCAAAAATATCCATTCTTGTCCTTCTAACTTACTATGATCCTAGTTTGCTTCCAGGGTCACATCTATCATGTATCACTCCTCCACTCAAAAATCTTCATGAGGTTACCCTGCTGTCTATCATTGAAAGTACAAATTCCTGTCTAGCATATTATAAAATGGAAAGATAATGGATCAACAGTCAGAGGACAGAAGATCGATTACAATTTAACTCTGCTTTTTAGTACCTGTACAACATTGAAAAACATTGATAGCTAACATTTATATAAAGCTTGTTATTTATCAGCTAAGTGAAATACAATTATTCTTTCACCTAAACCTCAATAACCCCAGGAGATAGGAGCTATATTATCCATCATCATCCCCATTTTAAAATTGAGGAAATTGAGAAAGGGAAATTAAGTAACTTGTCTAGATTCACAAGCTAGTTTCTCAAACTACTCAAACCACATTCCTCAATAATCTAATCACAATGAGATTTGTTCTTAAGGAAAATGGCAAGTGATGAAATGGAGTAGAGAGGGGCTCAAGGATGGGGGAATCAAGGATGGAGGGTTTAACTTCTACTCATCTTACAAAACCCAATTCAAAAAATTATTTCCAAATTTGAATTCAGGATTTCCTGACTCCAGACTCTATCCACTGTGCTACCTTCATCACTCTGGATACCACTCAGAAACTGAGGAAACCACTCAGTTTCTTCTGTAAAATGAGAGAGCTAGTTTAGATGAACTCTCTGGTCCCTTCAGATCTATGAACTAACTAATGAATCTTTCATAAATTAGTGCCTTCCTACATTTCAACGCTAATCTTTCCTCCCCTATTTTTGTCTATTCCAGCTAAATCAAATAATTCTCTGCCTCCAGTACATTTCAAGCTTGGCTTTCCACACTTTCCTTTCTCATACCTGACATGCCTGCCGTCTCCAGCTTTAATCAATCAACCAGCATTTATCAAGTGCTTACAAAGTGCTAGCCATTTCTAAATCTTGAAGATACAAAGACACAGGTGAAAGAATCCTTGACTTCAATAAGCTTAGATATGTGCTCATATTAAAGATACAGCATGTACCCAGAAAAATATATCTTTAATACAGCAAAGGTAGTTTTGGGAGGGGCCCCAGCCAGTACATAGGAAATGACAAGCAGCCACTGTGCCTGGATTAAAAAGCAGGGAGTAAGGTGTCACAAGACTTGAAAATTATCCAGGTAGTAAGGAGATTTAAACGTCAAGCACAATAGTTTATAATTTATCCTTACAGGTAATTGAGAACATCTGGAATTTCATTAGTGGTCTGACCACAAATGACACAATCATATTTGTCTTTTAGAAAAATGATTGATGATGGAATGGAATAGTGAGGGGTTCAAGGATGGGGAACCCAACATCTGTTAACTTCTACGCATCTTGCAAAGTCCAACTCAAAATACCACCTCTTCTAGGAATCTTTCCTGGATTTCTCCAAGCCTCCTCTCAAGCAACTCTGGTTTATATTCTTTAGGCCCTCAAACAACTTAGTTTTAGACTTCTCTAAAGCAGTTATCTTGAATATTGTGGCTTTGTTTGTATTTCCTCTATCACTTACACCTTAAGCTTTTTGAGGATAAGGTCCTAGTCTTATCTAAACTTTGTATCTTTCCAGTTTCCAGGACAGGACTTTGTAAACTGCAGGCAAACAACACCATTGCTTGTATTTGCCTTTTAGGCCCCAAGAGGCATATAAGATCAGAGATAACAGAACACAAAATTATTTCCACAAAAGCAAACCATATGAAATGGGCGCTCACAATTAAAAACATAATCCTCTTCTTGTATTATGCTCTCGATATGGAAATGCACATTAAAAAATTCAGAAAAAAATTAATAAAAAGATTTTCATAGACAGCTTTGGTCCAGAGAATCCAAACCTCCACAGCCCAACAAAATAAAGCTAGCAGTAGAAAGCGCTTGGAGGAAGGTGCCTTAGCTCATCAGGCAAGTTTCCATCAAGAAGCCTGTCTTTGCCCTAGTTGGGTCTGATTAAGTATGTAAGCAGTGGACTGGACTTAAAACATGCCTGGAAAATGCTCCTGGGTCCAATGATTTCAAGAAATCCAATTCCCTGACGTATACAGATCCAGCGTCCCCCCTTTCTGCACCACAAATCAAGGGGAAAAAAAAAAATCAAAGCAGTTATTTGTCTTGGCTGCGGGCAGCAAGGAAAGCCCTGGTGTATTTTTTTTTTTTTTAATACCTGACCCAAAGAAAGAGAGGCGCCTATATTTCCTATATTAAATGATTGTCAACAGTCCTGCCCTCGGCTGGTTGGATGGGTGAAACTTAGCTCTCTCCATAATTTGTTTAGCTACGATTTCGCTTCTGGGTGGAAGGGGAAGAGAGGCGGGGTGGTGGGAGCAGAGTGGGGAGAGGCAGCTAGCTAGTCAAATTCTGGGCCCGAGATGACAGACCTGAAGGGGACTGCCTAGGACTGGACAGCGCCGAGGGCAGGACGGGATCCTCAAGGCCGGGGGCATCCCCATCCCACTAGCCAACTGGTGGGGCTCTTACCCAGTAGGAGGAAGGAGAAAACCCATTGGAGTACCGCAGCGGTCTGCAGCCTCCTCTCCAGGGGGAGGTTTAGTGGGGCAAACTGAACCTTCATGGCCTGCGCGGGACACGTGTGTCCGTCGGTCGGTGCGTCGGTCAGTCAGTCGGCTGGATGCAAACCTGATATCACCGGACCGTTACCGCCGCCGGGGCAGGTGGGAGGAGGGCAGCGGAGCCAGCCCGATCTCGGGTGCTGCCTGCGGGTGCTCCTCTCCTATACCTTCAGGAAGTCGGAAACCCGGCGCCTCCGCCCCCGCCCCCGCCCCCAGCCCCGGTGCGCCCGCGCTGCTCCCGCTCCGCGTACTTGGGGAGCCTGTCCGAGAGCCCGCGGCCACTAACCAGGCTGCAGCCTGAGGGCACCTTGAGCTGGCCATTGCCCAGTGGGTGGGAGGAGCCGCGGCCTTGACCCTGCCTTGGCTTTGGGGGCTGCCCAATCATTCCCGGGCAGGCATCCAGAGGTTCTCGCCTGGGGCCCGGGTGGCAGCTGCCATGGGAGGGTCGGTCGTCCAATTAGACTGACCCGGCCTCCGAAGACCGAGGAAAGTAAAGATTGTAGCGAGAGCAGAGGGGGTAATCTCACCCGCCGAGACCAACCAGATTGAGCAAGCGGAATCGTTTATTACGAGCTAATATGGCTTATCACCTAAACAGCTGGCCTTTGCTTCTTAACCATTCCATTCCCCCCACCTTTTTTTGGTAGCTCATTTCAGCTCTTATTCCAAGAACTCCAAGCCAACTATTGGAAGAAATAAATGACTCCTTGGAGAAACGATGGGCATGAGAATCAATAGAGAAAAGTGGAGCGGAATTACTTTCTGCGGACTCTGCTGGGCTTGGTTTTGTGGTTTACACAGCTTCGGAAGCCGAATATTTTGAGGGGGGAAAAAATCGATCCCTGGACTCTTCCACTAAGAAGACCTGAAGAGTGGATCAGGCAGTAGAGGCCCCCTAGGCATTTATAATGATGTGATAACGGAAAGGAAAATATAAGAAACCTGACTCATCCACCCCGCCCCCACTTGCGAAGGAAGAAAATGACAAGTATATGATTAATCTGATTTTCAGATCCTCAAGAGCAGGCTGCCTCTGAAAGATACCTGATATCTTGTAGACAATGAAAATAAAGTGCAAGGCGATAGAATAAGTATATGGATGTAATGGAATATTATTGTTCTATAAGAAATGATGAGCAGGGTGATTTTAGAAAAGCCTGGAAAGACTTATGTGAACTGATTCTGAGTGGAGGGAGCAGAACCAGGAGAATATTTGTACACAGTAATAGCAAGATTATGTGATGATCAACTATGATGGATTTAGCTCTTCTCAACAATACAGTGATCCAACACAATTCCAAAAGACTTGGGATAGTAAATGCCATCTCCACCAGAGAGAGAACCGAATGCAGTTGAAAGCATACTAGTTTCACTTTTTTTGTTTGCTTTTTCTTTCTCATGGTTTTTCCTTTTTGTTCTGATTTTTCTTTCATAACATGACTAATATGGAAATATATTTTAAATGATTGTACATGTATAACCTATATCAGATTGCTTTCTTTCTTGGGGAGGGGAAAATAAGCGAGGAAGGGAGAAAAAAAAATTGAAACTCAAAATCTTACAAAAATAAATGTTGAAAACTATCTTTAAATGTAATTAATTGGAAAAAGAAAATACTATTGAAAGAAAAAACAAAGTTTAGCAATAGGTCAGGGCTATTCCTAAGAGCCAGTGGGGCTGAGGGACAACTCCCAATTTGTTTTGTGTGTGTGTTTTTTTTTTTTAAGTGGCAAATCGTGGGTCAATTTTCACCTTCCAGTTTCCAAAAGACAAAATAAAAAGATTCTAATACTTGATGCTGTTAAAAACTGATAATGTCCTTTAGTGGAAAATGTCACCTTTGGAGCCATATCTCACTTCATTTATTCTGCGACTAAAAGATAATGAAGTTCTATCTGTGCTAGTAACTGAGGACTTGATTAAGTCTCTTTACCTTTGAACTCATAGATTTAGAGTGGAAGAGATATTTGCATTGTGTAAATATGTAAATAAATATTATGTAAATATAAAATATTATTTTATCTGCTAATTATAGCAACGTGGATAAAATGTGGGAGAGTGAAGTCTAGAAGATTAATTTTCCTAAATTTGAATCCAGCTGTAGACTCTTTATAGCTATGTGATCCTGGGAAAGCCACTTAATCCTGTTTGCCAATTTCCTTATCTACATAATAAACTGGAGAAGAAAACGGCAAATCACCTCAATAGTTCTGTCAAGAAAACCTCAAGTAGCGTCATAGTTAAATACAACTTAACAACAGCAACCCTTAATTTCCTTTAAAAATTCTAGACTTGGAATCATTATCCTTCCCTTTTTACAGATGAGAGAATTTAAGCTTTCAAGAATTAAAGTCACTTGACCAGAGTCCTAGCTCTGTCCTGACTATGGTGACTTTGCCCCAGTCACTTAAACTTCACAATTCAGCTTCTTCATCTATAATATAAGGTTATTATCATTTGCTCTATTTGCTGCACTAGGTTGTTGTGAGGATCAAATAAGATATTAAGAACATTGTAATCTCAAAGGTGGGCTTATAAATCTGAGTTGTTACTAACATTTTATCTACACTACAACCACTGAACTCTTGGCTTTTGTTTCAATATGATTCTTTCATGATACCAACTAGTGATAAATTAATAGGTTTTTTTCTGATTTTACTGTTATATTGACTAATTGAACAATTTGCAGAATTGAGCAGCAAGTGCATTCAGGGGAGAGGTACCATAATGAAATAAAGAGAATGCTGTGTGTGGTATGATTAACAGAGTCCTGGACTTGGATTCAAGAAGATCCCAATTCAAATATTTTACTTTGATATTTGCTACTAGGATATTAACAAGCAGGATTCACAATCTCTCTAGACCTTTAACCAAGACTTATCTACCAAGTTATGAACTGTGACCTAAATTAGTAGAGGGATTTCTCACATCCATGTGTGAGATCCATATCATCCCCATCAAAAAGAAGTTTTTAAAAATCCCGTATCAGCTTTGCTAGTACTAGGCTCTGCAATCAAAAAGATGAAATGACATCCTTGTTCTTAAGTAGTGCAACTCACCTGCAAAGGACTTTTCCTGAGTTCCCTATTTGCTAGTACTTCCCCCAGTTACTATGCAAGAAGTTTCCCCAGTGAGAGTTGTATTAATTATGTATCTATTTAAATTGATTTCCTATTATAGGTTTCATTTCCTCCCAGCAGAATTGTAATTTCTTGAAGGTAGTTATTTCTTTTTTTGTTTTTGTATGCATAATGCCTAGAACATAGTAGGCTTTTTGAATTGAATTAAAGGCTAACTTTTTTTCACAACATTGCCAACAATCATTCTTGACCAGAGGCCCCAAGATGTTGGAGACCTATTTGATCCCACTTTCTCTTACAATTAAGGGTAAAGGAAAGTGATTGTTAACATTTCTTCATGGATTACAAAAGACTGCTTTTAGGCATGAGTAATTAAAAATCACTTTCTTTAATTAAGGGATCATTACTTTTCCTGTCAAGGAACCATAATTGTCTTCAGCAGCAATTAAGTAGCATTGTGATTTTGCCAATAAATACTTATTGTTTTGCCACATAAAACATTAGTGGATCATGTAAGTTAGCATGTTCCTGTGAACAAATTGATAAGGAAAATGTAGACATAATAAGATATTTTTTAGTTCATCTTAAAACATGTGTTGCAGAGAAAGAGAAGTATTTATTATATACTGAATTAAAACTTAAAGAGATTGTGCTCAATGTCCATATCATTCCCCTGAAAAGTATGTAAACTCCTTATAGACAAGTTTTATTTTAGTCTTTTTTTCTCTGGCACTAAACACAGGGTTTTGTAATTAATATGTGCTTTTAAAATGCCTATTGAATTGAATTCAATTGTCTTTCCAGAAGATGCAACATACAGGAAGTTGGTGCATAATATTTTCATTCAAAAGGCTAAAGTTGATGCCTTTACCTTTTAAATTGATTTTATTAAAGTTGTCTTATATGTGACTACAAAAGTTCTTAATTCATCATTCTTTTTACTTACCCAGAACACATAAAAAATTAAATATTACATAAAGGCAAAATTTATCTTTTTATTTTCATTGGGGCAGTTAAACTTATACTAATGTCAATATTCCATGTAAAGTCTCTATATAACACCAGCTATATAACCTTACCATAGAATAGAAATAATGCAAGACAATATCATTTCTGCAAATCACCTAGAAATCATCATTAAGCAGAAAACAGATTTTGATATTAACTAATATCAGTAACAAATTTCTTTCTCTGATTAAGCCACGAATGTGATCCTTTTTATCTTTTTGCTACAATTAAGACTTCTTTCATAGTATATAAATCATTTCCCGACTATCTAGGTGCAACATACTCATACTGGAGATAAGCTATATGCTATATGTTTTAATGTTTGCAAAGTGCTTTATATCCATTATCATATTTGATAATATTCTTCAATATTCACAATATTCTTGAGCAAACTTATCAGATTATCTGAACTACCAGATCCCCCTTATATCCAGCTGGCAAATGGTTATGTTTTTATTCTAGGTGACAAGGCAAAGTTCCACAGGGAATGAGGCCATACTCTTGGTGGAATGCGGTGCAACCGCATCAGGGACCCTGATGGGGAGAATAAATCATTTCTTTCCTTCCGGATAGATCGATATATTTTGAGTGAATGGAATGAATGAATCAATGTCTTGTGCTCAGCTAAGTATGTTACCGTTGTAGAGTTGTGTGCAAACCTTAATGATAGAAATGATATTATTAAATACACATACATGTTAATGATAATATAGAGCTTGGTATTTAAAGAGCCGCTACTATTCTGGCACCTACTAAATCAGAACCTTTTCTGGGGTCATTGGCCTCTATGAACTTCTGGTAAAGTTGTTGGATGTGCCGAAGAATGTTTTTATATACATAAAATAAAATCCATAGGATTAAAAAGAAATCAATTATATTGAAAATAATTATCAAAATATATATTTTTAAAGTTCATGGAATCTTAAGAAATTCTACTCTAGAATGAAAAAAAAAATGATATGGAGAATGAGAAAAAAAATGTGAAGGGCTTGTGATGAAAGTGGTGGTAGTGAGGAGCCTGGGACAATGGAAACAGAGGCCCAGCCCATATTAATATCTGTCTGGTGAAGTACATTGTATGACTGTCCCTGAATACCTTCCACAGGTGTGTGGCATTCTCAGTTACCTACTCAATCAGGGCTATTTATGCTGGGGTTGATTACTGCCTCCACTACAAAAGCCTGGAACCTCCCAACGGGAAAATTGCTATGATTATTATTCTTTTCTTGTCTTGGTCCTAATACTTTTCCTCGTTTCTGGCTATTTGAACTTTATCTGCTATTCTGATTACTGGTTGCTAAAATGTTAACCTGAATTGAATATGATAAAATTTAATAGGTATGAATGGGAAGTTACACAAGAGGATTAAAAAATTAACTTCTTTGGTATAAGATGAGTGAACCTTGGATGGATAGCAAATGTCTGAAGAGGACCATATCAGAAAAGAATCTGAGGATTTCATCATAGAATGATACTTGCCTAACTCCTGATTTTATAGACAAAGCAACTGAAACTCAGAAAGTCAAAGATTCTACTGGTGGTAAATAGCAAATATAGAATTCAAATCCAGGTCTTCTGATTCCATGTCGTGTTCTTCTCATTAACTCATCTTGCCTTCCTTGTAAGGATTTTTAAAACCTTATATATGTCAATATTATTATTGTTGTTTTCATTTTATGGCTTCTGACTGTTGCTTTCCTGTGTGCCTTGCCTCAAAGTTTGTGTCCAGCAACTAAAACCGTTAAATCTAAGATTCATCATCTTGCTTAGAGTCTTTTTTTCTGGCTATTTTCAGTAGTCTCCTACTCATTCTAGGCTCTTTCCTAAGTTCCAACCTTGAATTTTGACTTGACTACTACTAGTTTCTAATTCTCTCCAAATGTGCTTCTTCCTCTGTCACTTATTCTACTTCAGTTATTTTTACAATGATGCATTTTTTAAAGTTTAGGAACAGAGTAAAAAAGCAAAGATGTCATTCTACCTAATTATATTTAGTAAAGTACAAACAAAAAAGCAGCATGGAGTCCTGGATTCAGGGTGTGTTCTGTCTTGCTTCTGATAGGTACTCTTCTATTTGTATCTCCAGCATTTAGCTCAGTGCTTTTCATACAGCAAGTACTTAGTATATGCTTTTGCGTGCATTCATTCCATATGCCTTGCTTTGTCACAGTTTTTCTAGTCTTCCTTCTTTGTCCTTTCCCCTCACCTCATTCAGAGAATGATCCTTCAATGGTGACAAACTGGTTTGGATTCTAACTAATTTTTGTTGGGGTAATATACTTCATACTTCATAACTTAGGACCTCAGGTAATAATACTCTAAGATTAAATATAAAGTTATAAAGGTCTTGACATTCTATATTGGAGAAGTTTCACACTCAGAATTTTCTGTACTAATAAAATCAGAGAGGTCCAGGCTTCTAGACCCAGAAAAATGAACCATCATTGCTGCCTTACTTGGGGCTCTAATCTGGGGGCAAACCCTTTTGAAGTTCTATTACAATATGATAAATTAATGGTCATGACTGACTGAATCACTCATTTAAATTGTAATTTTATGCCCTATCTCCATATATCAGTAAGAGAGATGAGTACAGAGCAGAAGTTTAGGCAAAACACTATGAGAATTGGGGGAAAAGAGTTCATTAGTATTCTGTAGAGAGTGGGGTGAAGGGATCAAAGAGGGTTTTAGGAAGATGGGCCTTGAATAAAATAAGTGGGGAAAATCCATTCCAATCATGAAGGCAATGTCATAAAGAAAATTTGTTTGTAAACTCCTTAAATGGGAGCAATCACCATTTCTATCCTACCTTCTGTTGTCCTGCCTTTGCTCATATATTGTACTTAATTCTGGAATGGATTTCCCTACTCGTGTCAGTCTTTGTACAAGGCCCATTTCCCATAGTTCTTACCCTTCTGCAAACTTCTTTGATCCCTCCATCCCATTCTTTAACAAAGTACAAATGAGTTTTCCCTCTCCAAATTTTCACAGCATTGTCTAGATTTCTGTTTTATACTTATCTCTCTTATATATGGAGATTATATATATACACACACATATACATATGTATATATGTATATATATATATATATACAGTTTAAATGAGTGACCCAGTCTGTCACGAGTTTTTATTATATTGAAATATAACTTCAAGAGCGTTTGACCCCAGGAATAGGGACCCTAATTAGGACAGAAATGTTGGTACATTTTTCTGAGTCTATTAGCTGGGCCTCTGATTTTATTAGCACGGAAAATTCTGCGTGTGAAACTGTCAAGATCTCTATAACTTTATATTGAGTCTTAGAATATTATTAACTGAGGCCCTAAGATATGAAGTATGTTACCCATGATCACATGGTGCAGATCAAAGACAGAGCTGGTCCTGAATCCATGATTCTCCATTGTCTTTTGTTTGTACATCAGTGAAATATTTGATAACATCTTTTACAAAGCATTTTCTTCACAACCGTCTTGTGAGGTAGGTAGTAAAAGTATCATTATTCCAATTTTTTCTATTAGGAATCTGAGATCCAGAGAGACTTGTCCATGAATGTGAATTATTTCTCATTCCATTTATGGAGTGAGAAACCTGTTGATCTCTGATCTTAGGGATTGGTGATTTTCATTATGGGGATTCTCATTGTATGGATCAGAATATTTGTTGTTCAGTTGTGTCTGATTCTTTATGAGCCTGTGGAATGGGTTTTTCTTTGCAGTGGTTTGCCATTTCCTTGTTCAGATCATTTGGCAGATGAGGAAACAGAGGCAAACTGGGGGAAGTGACTTGCCCAGGGTCAATCTATGTCTCTGGATCTCACAACCAGCACAATATTTATGCAAGTTGGTTATACCAGCGTCTTTTAGCTAGAGAAGCTAATGAATATCCATGAATGTAACCCATCATTCCAAAGGAATTCTACCAATCCCATGTCTGGCCTCATCTGACTTATTCATGACAAAGGATCAAAAATACCTGAAGTTGGTCATCTAAGAATGGTGCATTAGTAAAAGTTTTCAGCTGCCTGCATCTATATAAAAACCACACAAGCTCTAATAGCTATAGGCTATTCAGCATTTAGTCTATTGCTTGGATGGAGCCAAATGCCTCATCTAAAATTATAGCATCATTTATCAGGAACCTAGAACAAGCAATGAGGAACCTAGAACAAACCTAGAATGTATATCTGGTACCCATCTTCTATTCATGATATAGCAACTAAATTGATTTATAAATTATCAGGAAACTTCATAGCTAGATCTTAGGAGGAGTAGGAGACCTTATCTACCTTCCTTGAAATCCTGGACCTGACTTGTACAATTGTGATAGCTTGAAGCTGCTCTGTGGAACCTCTTAAAAGTATTCAGTAGGTTCAGGAGTTTAGTTGGTCACAGACAATTTTTGGCCAATAGAGCGAGATTTTCTTTTCTGTTATGAGTTTCACGATGTTATACAGTAAGATAAGAGAGGCTCCAGGATTTGGGTTCTTTTTTTTTTCCACCAAGGAGATACTTTAAACTTGAATCAGATACAGACTAGCTTTTGATATATAGCAAATAAAAAACACTGCAACCAATAAACATTGTCCTTCTGTCATCTTCTTTTCATAGAATCACTTACCTTCAAGTCACTGGCAGATAAGAACTTAACATAAATAACTTCTGAATTTATATTTTCAGACTGCGAAAGATATTGTCACTTAGAAGACAATACAGAATTTCTTAGTTCACTATTTTAAATTCATTCTTCCTTTGAACTCAAATTAAATTGAAGCAGTGCTATATTTTTAGAGTTCCAAGAAGTCACATCAAAGATTATCTAGAGAATCCAGTGATGATCCAGGTCATATCAAAAAGCAGACCTGACTTCAAATATCCCTCAGATTTACTAGCAAAGGAACCTGGGCAAACCACAACCTCTGCCTGTCTCAATTCTTCATCTATGAAACAGGGGATAATAATATCACCTATCTTCTACAGTTGTGAGGATAAAATGAGCTAATATTTGTAAAGTACTTCACAGACCTTAAAGCACACATAAAACAAATTGTCTTTATTTGTTCTTATTATTGTTGTTAGTCACTGTGCTACATTCTCAGGATACAAAGAAAGGAAAAAAAAAAAAAAGACAAATCAGTGCCTTATCTAAAACTGCTTACAATATAATGGGGGAAAGGAATTTAGAAATGTCATTTGCCTCTTTTTCAACCATCTCTAAACCCAGAAGTATTACAGGAAAATGGAAAAGTCATTTAATTAACATTCTTTTCCTTTCAGATTTTGTCTACCATTTACTATGTGACTTGGGTAAATAAATTCATCTTTCTGGAATTATGAAAGTGTTATGAAGAGTTTCCTCATCTCAACTATAAAGAGAAGAGATTGGATTATATTTTCTCTCAGAATCTTTTTAACCCTAATATTTTGTAATTCTACAACAATATGTAATGATTTTTTTGTCAAAAAAAAAAAAAGAGGGTAGCTACAAGCACTTGAGGAGTTCAGAGGAGAGGGAAAAAGAAGTGGTCTTGAGTAGTTGTTAAACAAATGAGAATTAAGCTCAGATTTGAAGGCTGGCATTTGGAAAAGGCAGGGAAATGCATTTCAAATTGGGGGAAATTATAGCATCAACAAAGGGGCCAGAAGGAATTTGAAATTGAGTGGATGCCCACCAATTGGGGAATGACTGAATAAGTTATGATAATTAATGTAATGGAATATTATTGCTCTACAAGCAAGAGATGAACAGGCTGATTTCAGGAAAGCCTAGAAAGATGCTAAAGGAAGCAAACAAAACTGGGAGAACACTGCACAGTAAAAGCAAGATTGTGATGATCAACTATGATAGGCTTAGCTCTTCTCATTAATGCAGTGAGCCAAGACAATTCTAATAAACTTGGAATGGAAAATGCTATCTGCATCCAGAGAGAAAATTATGAAAACTGAATGCAGATGGAAGCATACTATTTTCACTTTTTTTGGTTTGTTTTTTTCTTTCTCATGTTTTTTTTTTTCCTTTTTGCTCTGTTTTCTTAACTTCTTTTACAACATAGCTAATATAAAATATGTTTTAAATGAATGCATATGTATAAGCTACATCAGATTGTTACTGATAAAAAAATTGTAATTCAAAATCTTACAAAAATGAAACTCTTTACATGTAGTTGGAAAAATAAAATAATATCGAGAAAAAACCCACCTCAGAACCCTGAAAAACCACAAAAAATAAAAAGGTCAAATTGGGATACTCATATTGTGGTTAAAAGACAGGATATATGAAGTCAAGGTTTTGTGCTAAAGTGTACTGGGAAATAAAGGTGGAAAGACAGATTGGGAACAGATTGTAGTCAATGATAAGGCACAAGGGCCAGGAAATCCAGAAACCTTACCTTAATAGATGGAAAAACTCCCAATAAAGGAGGAAGAGAACAATACCTGGATTGTTTGATCCAGTTTTAACAACTCATATTTCTAAGACACGTTAAAGAACATAAAGTGCTTTCTGAACAGCTCTGCAAAGTAGAGTTGTATTATTGTCCTATTATTATCGACATCCAATAGAATATAGAAGGTTTTTTTCTTCTTTTAATTTAATATTAATTTAATTTTTTTCTTCTTTTAATTTCCTTTTCATAGACTAGTGGAGTCAGAAAAACTTGCGTTTATAAATCTTGTCTGACACTGGGGAAATTATTTACCCTTTAGGCAACTTTCTAGGTTTCATACATTTAGTCACAGATAGACTTCAGTTTGTGGGGGAGGGGGAGTCACCATGATCAAAATCACAGTTAACTTGCCTTTGTTGTATGAAAGTAGGAATGGGTTCTTTCTTTGCCCCGTGTCCCCGATGCTAGCACAGTGGGCGCTCACTAAATGTTTGTTGATTGACGAATTAAGGTTTGTTGAACTGGAACCCTCATTTTATGGATTTGGGATTGAACTCCAGGTCTGGTGCTCAGTCCAGGGTAACCATGACAAGATGTCACTGCCATTGAAGTCCTTCTTCCCAGCAGACAGCACACTTTTCTTTCTCCTTGACCTTGTTCTAGTAACGTTAGCCAGGACAGTCCCACCTGGGCACTCCAACGCGTTCCTTTTGGCCCCGCCCATCTGTTTGTACCTACCGATTTCTCCTCAAGGTCCCGCCCACTATGGCCCCGCCTATAGAGGGCTTCTGTGTCCCCTTCTCTTTTTGCTCATCCCCTTGCTCCGCCTCCTACTCTGTCCCTCTTCTCCTAGGCTGCGCCCTCATCCTGCTTCTGGTCCTTCACTCCGGGCTGATGAAATCGATTTGCAATCTGGGCTGTCCACAATACTGCCTGTTCTATGGTGTTTCAGGATCTTGTCTCCTTTCCCCTTTGGCCTTCTCCCCTTCAGATTCTTTGCCCCAGATATCAAGGTCTGTTAATACCATAAGCCACCGCTCTCAGGATACTTGTAGAACCAAAACAGAGCGGGAAGAACGAGAACGAATCAGGAGCTACTTCGGACGACCTCATCCCAAGAGGCAGGGTCCTTGCTCTCAGGACCGCGGAACCGGGCCGGCGAGGTCGAGCGCGCAGGCGCTGTGTACCCGGAGGAGCCATGCCGACAGTCAGTGTTAACCGGGATTTGCTCTTCCGAGCCTTGGGCCGAACTTACAGTGAGTGCGGCCGTGACATGGCAACAACTGGGGAGTCCACTCCAGGGGGGTAGTTTCTAAGCCCCCGCCCCCTCCTTGGGTTGGGGAGAGGAGTAATCTCTGAATGGACCCAGGGAGGGGGAGGAGCGGACGGGGGTCACGTGTATAATTTATGCCCTATAGTTTCCTAAAAATTCCCTTTGGAAGATGTAATGAATGCCCCGGAAAGATCTCTTCCTCATGTTCTTTCTGGGGAATGGGATGGCAACAAGGTACCATTTGACCTGTCCATTTCCCGTTATTCCTTCCTTCTGGGTCATTCATGCCTCTGATAACGTGTAATTGAATATTACCGGAGGACCTCCTGCTGCTTGCTGTCTGATGCCCCTGCCCCTCCTCATTCCTGTTTGGCTTCCGTGTGAATTTGATTCTGTTATGATAGTTCCATAATTCACAACCATATAGCGCCATTAGGAGAACATACTCATTATTCCAACGCATCTTCACGGAGAGAATATTGATATTAATGGTGGGCAATTTAGAATCCTTGAAAACCCTTACAAATATGCTCCAGTCTGATCTATTAAGTTTAAGACCCAGGCCATTATCCAACTTTAGGTCTTGATGTATCCATTTTGTGTTACTCATTTTCCCGAGTGAAATTTATAGATTTTTTTTAAAAAAAATTGTTTTAAAGCTTAATGCTATGAGAACGTTATCTGTAAATTGGAGTTTAACCTGGAAATCCTTTTTTTTTTTTTTTTTTTTTTTTGGTTTGGAGTTGATTTGCTAGACACCTTCCTTAACAAGTGATGGATATCCCATAAAAGAAAAAAAAAAAGTCATGAATGTTTTTGGTGGATATGTTTCTCCCACTTACCTGAAACATCTTTGACTAAAGCACTAAATGAATTGTTGAACAATAGGATTGTGATTAAGATTTTAGTAATAATTATAATAATTGTTATAATATCAGCACTTTGATGTTCTCAGAGTGCTTTGCAAACATCTGATTTTTATTCTCAGAACAGCCCTGTGAAGACAAGTGCTTATGACTATTCTTATTTTCCAAATGAGGAAACTGACCCATTGTACTAGCCTGAGGCCAATTCGAACTTAATAGTCTTCCTGACTCCCTGACCAGTGCCCTATCATTACCTGCTATTTGTGATAGGTATCTTGTCTGATTAATCTTACATTTTTCTCTACTGGCACAAACTTTCTTGAAGTCACTGAGCACAGTTTTGTTTTATATTTTATGATTTTGTCAGATGTGTTATAGATGTGATCCCCCCTCCCCTCCCCCCCCCCCCCGGAAAAAAAAATCTATTCCCTTTTGTGCTTCATGGAGGAGGTCCCCTCCATGATCGTTCTGGAAGATGTGTCCCCCCCACTACTTTCATGGTGATTTATAGAAATGAGAAATACAGCATTTGGATTAGTTGTTGCTGCTGTCTTCACAGGCATCTTTTCTTTTTCTTTTTCTTTTCTAAATCACTATCTGTGATATTTTCAATTTTGAGGTTAATTTTTTAAGAATCAACCCTGGATACTTTCAAAATTGGAGGGACTGAAGCACACATTTCACTAGATCCTACCACTTTTCCTGGCTTTCCACACTTGGTTTCCTCTATACGGCTCCTTGTGATGACTTGGTCTAGCTGCTCTCAGACCATAATCTCTCCCCAAGCTCTGTGAGGGCAAGGGGGGTCTGTGGGAAAGAACCCAGAACCCTGATTCAAATCCTGCCTTTTAATGCTTAAGACCTGTGTGACCCAGCCAAGTTATGGGGACTCTTTGAGCTTGTTTCTATGTCTGTAATGAAATGTTTTAGATGTTTCTTCAAGGTCCCTTCTAGTTCTAAGTCTTTGATCTCATGAGTCTTTTCTTCTGAGTTGCTTGGCAATTTCTGAGACATTTTAATTAAATATCTCGAGGACATAATAATAATCAATGTGTTCTTTTTCTCCATTTCCCATTTTGGGAAGAACGTTTTTATAGAACTGGTCGAAGCTGCCATAATCCTAAATTTGAATGCCCTCCTAGCTTTATCCTTTTGATTTGTGTTTTACCTTTTGGCTTTTGCTCTTAGCTGATGTTGTGACTACATTATAGACTGCTAGTTGGAAGTGATCATTTCATCTCTACCTGTTAAAAATGAAGTTTGTTGTTTGCTATGATCTTTTTTGTTGAGGCAGTAAAGGTTAAGTGACTTGCCCAGAGTCACTCAGCTAGTAAGTGTTATATTTCTGAGGTCACATTTGACCTCAAGTCTCCTGACTCCAGGACCAGCGCTCTGTCCACTAGGATACCTAGTTGTTGT
Source organism: Antechinus flavipes (assembly GCF_016432865.1). Taxonomy (NCBI): domain Eukaryota; kingdom Metazoa; phylum Chordata; class Mammalia; order Dasyuromorphia; family Dasyuridae; genus Antechinus; species Antechinus flavipes. The sequence continues at coordinate 59,963,496 of NC_067400.1, forward strand.
TGAAATAGCACCTTAAAATGAACATTTATTTAAAATGATAAATAAAAAGTTTCATGAAAGGTTTCAATTTTTATTCAAAAAAGCACTTATTACAGCTAGTATAGTTTTCACCATATGGATTTATAAGCCTTTGGCTTTCTTCATTTATTGTCCAATATAATTTTTGCCATCCTTCCCTGAACCCACTTTCTCCCTAACACTAACGAATATCAAAAGCATTTATCAATTTAATTTGAAGGATTTTCTTATATAACTTGTATTTTTTTTTCACCCTCAAGACATGATGTAAGTTTTCTGCTGAACTTCCTGCTTATGCACCTTGGGATGTTATGATTAGATGACAACAAATCCCATGACATGCCTTTTATTGATGCTGGGAACATGCATGATACATCAACTCCTTTATTTTTCTGAGGAGAACCTATAAGTTCCCACTTGATTTGGCTGGTAATTTTGAAGAGTAAATGCATTGTTAAAAAAAATTTTTATTTTATTTGCATCACTCATTTCAAAAGGTGTGCATACATGCATTAAGTATGTATGTGTATATTGATATATACATAATGGTTTCATTGATTCAAGGCAATGAAAACATTTATTAATATTTTAATTTGTTTTAAACTGATCAAAATTGATCAATTCTCTTTCTTTTTAGCTGACGAAGAATTTGATGAACTATGCTTCGAATTTGGTCTGGAGCTTGATGAAATCGTATGTATTAGCAATTTAAAAAAATTTCCTATTTTGTGTCTTTAAAAAGACACTTATTTTGAGTGATATGTTGTAGTTCCTTTTTTATCACCTTAGGTTTAGATTATAGGCTTACCACTTTGACCCACTCAGATGATATATGTGTCCTCAGTAATGTTTTTTGGTCTCTTTACTGTCGTCAACTTGGATAATAAGTCCTAATTTGTATATGCTGTGGCCTTTTTGTAAAATGTGTCAGTTATAAGAAATCATGTTCTTTTGCCACACATATGCCTGCAGTAGGGCATATCTGTGTAATACACTAATGTTAGGAACAATATATTATGCTCACATAAGAGACGGTGTGGAGTGATAGAGAGAGGGCTAGGTTGGGCGATATTGGCTCCCCTCCTGTTCGACACCATCTCTGTGACCTCGGGCATTTGACCTCCACAAGCCTGGGTTGCCTCTTCCTGTTACCCAGAGAAATTGTGTAACAGAGTTATTAGAACCAAATGAGAAAACAGAAGAGAAGTTTTCTGAAAATCTAAAGTGTTACGTTATTAAAGATAGATCGTGATGATGGGGAGATGCTTTGTTTTCCAGAGCAAGCCTTTGTGCTCCCTTCTGGAGGATCTCAGCCACAACAGGATCCCAGAATTGTTTCATGTGATTATCTCTTCATTATCTCAGGTGGACCCCAGGTGGAATGGTCCCATCATTGCTGTTAGCTCACCTGTGCAGCCATCAGTCCAGGTCTCGAGATTTAGCCATACAAAAGTCATTTCTCTCTACCTTGAAACTAAACTTTGATTCCTGACTCTGGCCTGCTTGCTTAGGCTCTGGCCTAAGCCACATGTTTTCATCCAGTTGACAGATCAGGACTGGGATTATAGCAGAAGGCAAAAACACAGTCTCTGCATTCAAGGAGTTCACATACTAATGAAGAAGCCATCACATAGACAACTGGGCAGATGGAAGGGAATAGCCTCAGCAGCTGGGGAGACAGGGAGAGACTGCCTGGAGCAATGGGCTTTGCACTCTGTCTTCAAGTCAGAAAAAGCAAGAGGGAGAGGGGAAAGCCTTTGCGCTGTGGGGTACAGCTTGTGCACTGGCACAGTAGGGGAGGTGCTGCACGAAGGCCAAGATTGCAGGAATGTAAGAGTGGTTACAGGAGGGTAAAGTGGAGAAGACCAGCAAGGGGCCGGGCTTTGAAGAGCTTTAAATGCTAAGCAGAAGGGTTTATATTATCTTGAACTTTTCATGAAGCAAAATTGCTTTCTTGACATTTTTGACACTGTCTTTGGATACAAAGCTATGAAACTTCATTCATCACTTTTTCAAATTTAAAAGTTCAAATACACATCTTTCCCAGGGTGCCTATATAATTTATTTAGATACTATAATTGCCTTTGTAGGTATCTGGCACAGTCTACTGTACTATAAGTTCATGAGGCAGAGATCATTTTTAAAAAATTTTAACTTTGTATTCATCCCCCGTACCTACCAAGATCCACGCACAACATGTTGGCTGAAGTAAATTTGTTGACCTAGATAAGGGAGTGTGTATGTGTTGATTTAGCTGGGAATAATGTTTAATATTTGAGTACTCATGAAATATTTGGTGCTGTATAGAACAGAGACTGACATAATTCCTTTTTCTGGGAGACTTGCCATAGTGCTCTGTTAAGCATCTTAGGTATTTGTTCTGTCGCATTATAATTTTTGTGTTGTGTGCTTTTAGACTTCCGAAAAGGAAATTATAAGTAAAGAACAAGGAGGTGAACGAGCAGAAGGTGCCTCTGATGTCATTCTCTACAAAATTGATGTCCCTGCCAATAGATATGATCTCCTTTGCCTGGAAGGATTGGTTCGAGGGCTTCAGGTTTTTAAAGAGAGGTAAGGTATTTTTTCACTAAATGTTCTAAAATGTTTACCATCTTTGCTGGTGAAATCATCTTGCTTTGTCATTATTAGCTCTTGGATTTATGTTTTAGGAAAAATCACATAGAGATTTCAAAACCTTTATTTTTTGTATATTCAGAAGTCTTTGGTGAGTGGAATTGAGATTAATATACATATATATTTTCTCTGTTATAAAGACTTATAGCCCTTTGAGTATCTTTTTAAAATGATTATGCTTAATGAAAATGTAGTTTGAAAACATAATTTTTCTTTAAAAATACATGTGGTATACATTATAATCCAAATGGAATATTTCTTTTTTAAGAAAAATATTTTTAGTTTGGGGATTTTTGTGCTTAAATACATGGGATAGAGCATTATTTCTTATGAAGACATATATATTCCTTGCATATTTTTTTCTACTATGTAAATACATCTTTTTCATTCATCATTCTCAGGGTCTGGCCTATGTCTTGATTTAATCTGATCATATATATTCATTTATTATCTTCATGCAAATGATGACATAGCTGTATATTTCACCCTAATCTCCTGAATTCCCATTGCCAGTTGCCTGTGGATGCTCACTAAATGGTACAGAGTTGTATTGAATTGTTGGCTATCTCCATTTCAGTGTGCCAACATCTGAGATTCACCTTATTAAAGTGGCACTCTTTCCCTTCTCTCCCAACCTTGTTCTGCCCCCAAACTGCCTCTTCTATTGCGGGGATCACTATTCCTCTAGTCTAGAATTTTTTACCTAGAATTATATTTGACCCTTCTCTCCTTTCCCTCACGTGCCATAGCTAGCCATTGGCGACTCTCATCAAGACCCTCCCTCTGTCTCCTGACTCCATCCCCTTCCTTCCCTTCTTGGCTGTTGCATGACGGTGTATTGCAGGAGCTGCCTGATTGTGGGCTCTCTCTTTCCCAGCCTGTTGTCCATGTAGAGCCAAATTAATATTGCTAAGTCCCAGACAGAGATGACCTGGTCTGACTCTATTTTTTAAAAAATCAGAAAATGTCATTGGCTCCCTACGATCTCTGGGATGAAATATGAACTCCTCGACTTGTTATTCAGCCTCCCAATCTGGTTCTCACTTACAGGATTTATTTCCTAGTACTTTCTTTTACCTACTCTACTCCAGCCAAACTGGCCTGTTCTTTCTTGGCATCAGCTTCACATTTCTTGGCCCTGTGCTAAGAGGGTCTCTCGCATCTTCAGGGGGCAGTCTTTCCTTTGTCTTTTAGAGTCTTAGTTTTCTTCAAGTCTCAGCATAGGGACTGTCTTTTAATCAAAGTCTTTCCTATTCTGTCCACTTGATAGTGTTCTCTCATGTCAAATTAGCTTATATTTATGTCTATATACAGAACCTCCAGTACACTATGGGGTGTCCAAGGGCAAGGACATTTTTTATTGTCTTCTAGCCCTAATTTATCATCACAATACTGCAGTAAGACATGTCTTTGGGCAAACATTACCAGACTCAATTAATAGGAGACTTCCTTTAGCACATAGAGAAATTAAGACACGGAGATATGAAGAAGTTTGACAAAGTCAGATCCTAGGTGAGAACAGGTTCACACTGCAGTCTAAAACTATTTGATATCCATTTCTTTGGTAGGGTATAGTCTTTTAAAAAATGAGATAGATTTTATCTATAGCCTCGCTTAGTAGTAAGTTAGGGGGATTTTTAATAGGTTATTTAGATTATGTATATGTCTATGATATAATATAACCTCGTTTAATAATAAAAAAATTAAAACTTGGCTCTTTTATAGGATACTTAGATTATGTATGTGTGTGTATAAACAATAGCTAATGTAACATACCACATAAACACACAAGTTTAAGATTAAGAGAATAAGTAAAAGTGGTAAAAATAATCAGCTAAGGAAACTTAGAAATGTTGCTGAGATTCATGTTCATATCTAAAGTCACTTCTAATTCTAAAGTACTTCCATATTTGGTGTAATATATTCTGGTACTGACATGTTTGGATCTATTGTAAATGAGTTTGCTTCTTTTTTATTTTAGGATTAAAGCTCCAAGATACAAACGGATAAAACCTAATAATGGACAGATCCAGAGGTTGATTGTCACTGAAGAGGTATCAAGGGTGGCTTCCTGTGTCTCAGTACCTCAAGTTCCTTTCTTTCCTGTTTATTATACCAGGTGGAAAGAAGAAAGGAATAAGAACCTACCTTTCTTGCTCTATCAAATGTGGATGTTTCTAATTATTCACTATAATTGCTATACTTAAAAGTTAACATTTTGCCATAACCATGAACAAAGTATAAGTAATGAGACCTTCCTCCAAAACTGTAGAAATACAGTATTTCAGAAAAAAATTTGAGGTGCAGTGCCCCAGATGTGAACCCTACATTAAACTGAGAAGAACTGAAACATGAGTTTTTTCTGTTAACATTTGTTGTTTTTTTAAAACCATTAACCACTGGCAAAATGCCTTCTCTTTCCAGATCTTGGGTGATAAAAACACTTGTATTTTTAATCTAGAAAAATTTATTTTATTTCAGTATCATTTAATGGACATTTTTAGTTTAGTTGCTTGATTTGACTGAAATGTGACTTTTTAAGGCTTAAGAATACAATGAGAAGTCTAATAAGAATTTTTACCACAAAACATTCTGTATTATTCTCTTCTAATTTCATAAATTTCAGACTGCCCAAGTCCGTCCTTATGCTGTAGCAGCAGTTCTTCGAAACATAAAATTTTCCAAAGCTCGCTATGACAGCTTCATTGAACTTCAGGAGAAATTACATCAGAACATCTGCAGGTTTGTTTTCAAAAGCAAATTTTAGAATAGATGGTAATGATTACTTGAGTGCTCTAAGGATTTATGATTTTTTTCTGTCTTAGTTCTTGCTGTACAGATACAAATTTCAATCCCTCTTTCTCTTTGTTGCTGTCCTATTGAATTGTTGAAGCCGAAAGAAACCCCCTATTTAGTGGTCAGCCTTCTGCTAATGAACCTTTCCAATTTAGATGGGACAGTCATTGGATTACATAAACACAGGTGATTGCCAGGCTTGGCTACAATGTCTTTCCAGCTTTGTCAGATCTTCTAGAGCTCATTTATGCTTTGCTGGCAGGATCTTTTAGAAGCAGACTTAACTATACACTGAGCAGGAGGATGTGGCAATAACCAGGCTTTAACTTGTGTTGTGTCCACTGGGTACAAATACTGTTATGTATGGCACAGGCATGAAGATATTAAGAAAAGTGTCTTTAAACATTAGAGATTATTATTTTTAAAATTTTATTACTAACATTACTAACATCTGATACTTAGAATTTGTATATGAACCAATTTAGGATTGAGTTGTATATAGCAAAAGAAATTTAAGTTAGTCTATCTTTTTATTTTATAAAAAGTCGCAGATTCCCTTAAATCCAGTATCCGTACTAGTATTAAATATTGTGCTCCATGAGTCCCTTTCCAAGTTTACTCCCCTGCCTACACTGTAGCCACATTGGTCTTCTGTTCTTACACACACACACACACACACACACATATCATGAAATTTTAATTAATGATTTCACTTGGATAATTTTAATTATTTGGGGGAACTACTCTCAACAGTGACCTAGTGCCCCTAGGGTTACTTTCACTGTCATTCTCCCTAATTCATTTTGTCTTCAGGAATATATTTTTTATACCACCGAAGAATAATAGAATTTTATCTTTTGTGTGGTAAACACTTTTGAGATTCCAAATAATAACTTTACACAAAAACAGAATCTTTTAATTAATTTTCCAGAATGCATGTTAGGCAAGACAGTGAGAACTTAAAGTTAATTTTAAAGCATAAAAAGGAATGTAATCTCTTACCATGTACGTAATACACTACTTTGTATAGGTTAATCTCTGACACAGTTTTATTTTCTGATCATTTAATAGTAGTAATAGCTAGCATTTACACAGTACTTTTAGATGTTTTCATAATGCATTATAATTTTTATCCTCCAAAAGCCTGAGAGATACTGTTACAATTCCTGTTTTACAGTTGAGCAAACGGAGGTAGTGAAGTATTTGCTCCAGGTCCTATGTCTGGTAAACATCTGAGGCTGGATTTGGATTTGGATCTTTCTTTTGGCAGGCCAGTGTACTGACATTATGCCATCTTGCCATCCTCATTTATTAGGCATTCTTTGTGTCAATCAAAAAGCAATTATTAAGTGCATATTTATGTTCGAGATATTTGTATAAAAATGAAACAGTTTGCACTCTTAGGGAGCTTCATATTTGCATACATACATGGTCATTCATATATTTATATATACCGATATTTACTGATACATACACCACATTTTCATATGTACATTTAATATATACACACATTTAAATAAGTTTAAGGTGATTAGGAAAGAAGGGTGCTAGAGATTCTGTGGGGGCAGCGGCGAAGAGGAAGTACATTCCACGTTTGGGGGATGAGCAGTTTGGCAGCTGAGAAAAGAAGCTGAAGAGAGGAATGGGAAGAAAGCCTTGAGAAGAAATAGTATTGCTGATCTCCTCTCTTCTAGACTTGTTACTATGGAGGTGCCACCATCTTCCCAGGCCTCCAGGCTCCAGCCGAGAGGTTGCCCTCATCTACCATACCCAGGCCATTGCCAGGCCCTGTCGCTTCTCCCTTTGTATTGTTTTTGTGTTGTCTTTCCCTCCTCTGCCATCTCCCAACCACAGGTCCTGCATCAGCTTCTCCCTGGTCTGCCGCTTCCTCCACTCAGCTATCAGGTTAATCTTCCTAAAGCACATTTCTTCCTCTCTTTCATCTCCAGGATCAAATACAAAATCTGTTGTTTAGTATTCAAACCCCGTTATAGGCTGGCTCAGCCTATCTTTTCTGTCTTGTTTCACCTTATGCAATCTCCCCAAATCCCCTCCACATGCTCCTCAGTCCAGTCAGGGGCAATTTTGTTCCATGCCCAAGACATTGAATCCCTCAGCTCTGGGCATTCTCTTGAGTCTGGAAGGACACTCCTCCACATACTCCTCCCTCCCACCCCCCCATCTCTTTCTCTGGGCTTTCCTGGTTTTCTTCAAATCTTAACTTAATCTACAGGAAGCTTTTTGCAGTCACTCTTAATTCTAGTGCCTTTCCTCCATCAATTAATTCCTGTTTATTCCATATTTTTTTATTTGTACATATATGCTTATCTCCCCAACTAGATTGTAAGAATACATGGCTTCCCTGAGGGCAAGGGCTACCTTTTGCTTTTTTGTTTCCCTAGTCCTTAGTGTAGCCCCTGGCACATAATATGTGGTTAATAAATGCTTGCTCACTGACAGACTGACTAGTAGGGGAGATAAATTATTCAAGTGTATGGAAATGGAAAAACAGAATATGTCATATGTTAATGTTGCATTTTAGAAGTTATGATAGAAAAGTACCACAATTTCACAATAAGATAGAAAATCTGTAGTAATTGCCTTTGAGAGCAGATCTGTTATGTGTACCATTTGGAAACCTTGAGGTGTTAGGATTTATATTTTATCACAGCAACCAAAAAGTACCAGGTTATTACAGGCAGTTGTTTCTAGTATTGCCCTTTTTTTTTTGTTTTTGTATCCTTTTCCTAGATTTGAAATACTCTTTTGTGAACTGTAACTTTATTAGAAATACAACTACAGAATAATTTGAGTTAGAGTGATGCCATCTCTAATTATCTTATTTAATTTGTGATTTTTAGGAAAAGAGCCTTGGTCGCTATTGGTACTCATGATCTGGATACTGTCTCAGGACCATTTACTTACACAGCTAGGCCTCCTTCAGATATTAAATTCAAGGCACTAAATCAGACAAAGGAGCACACAGCTTGTGAACTGATGGATTTATATAAGGTAAGTGTCATCTTTCTGACTATTAGAACCTTCACTAAAAACATGATGAAATCCTGACCAAAGAAAATAGGTTTCAAGGAAAATAATGAAATACAATGTTTTTCATTCCTTAAAATACAAAACTAAACTAAACTGCACTACCTAATTTTGTTTTTCACTTGACAGATTTTATAAGCAGAAGACGGTACTTTGGATAGAGTGCTGGATTTGGAATCAAGAAAACTTGAGTTCCAATCCAGTTTCAGGCACATAGTAGCTGTGTGACCCTGGCAAAGCCTCTTAACCTGTTTGCCTTAATTTCCTCGACTATAAAATGGAGATAATAATAGTCTCCTATTGCTGTTGTAAGAACCAAATGAGATAATATTTGTAAAGTACCTGGCACATAATAAGCGCTGTGTAAATTCTTGCATCTTTCCTTCCTTTGTTCCTTCTCAAAATACACTCCTGCAAAATATACTCCCTGAAGAAGAATGGAAGAATGAACAAAGTCTCCTTTGATTCTGACATGATCCTATCATGCACTATTGTATTTGACCAGAATTTTGTTAGCGCCTCACTGAATCGATTTTGCCATCATTGTGGACATCATTCTCTTGGCTTGGTTTTCTTTACTTTCAACCATTCCTTTTGGGGCTTCTCATATTCCTTGTAATTCTTCATGCTTGTTATTTCAAATGATTATCTGCCATATATCATAATTTGATAAGCCATTCCCCCATATGTTTTTCAGCTTTTTGTTTTCACAAATAGTGCTATAAACATTTCTGCGTATTTGAATCTTTTCTTGATGTCATTAACCTCTTTAGCATACCCTCAATTAACAAGCATTTTTTAATCACTATGTGCAAGGTATTATGATAAGTATAATGCTAATAGTGGAATCTCTTTTATGCTACATTTATTCCACATTGTTTTTCAGAATGATTAAACCAATTTGTGTTTCTACCATGAGTTAATGTTTTTGCAGTACAGAGCTTTACTATATTTTAATGACTTTGCTGATCTGATGGATATGAGATCAAATCTCAAAGTTGTTTTAATTTGTATATTTTTGATTCTTACTTATTTTGAACATTAAAAAAAATTAGGTTTTTTTTTTTGTATTTATTTTAAAAGCTGTTAATTTCCTTTGACATTTATCTTTTCCAAAAAAAAAAGCTTTTCCTTTCTAAATTGTTTTAAATAAAATCTGTTTTATTAGTCCTCAGTTACTCTTCAGCACAATTACTATATTAACTGCTATTTAATTTTCAGAACCAGCCCCAAATAAATTTATATTATAACATTCACATTTGGATGTGATAAAGTTGGGCAGATATAGAGGCAGCTTTAGTTTGAAAATACCATTAGGAACACCCTTTTGGCTATTTATTGGTATCACAGAGTTCAGCATTGATTATAAATGGATAAAAAGCTATTTAGGTGGATGTAAAAGTTGTGATCTTTATTCTGCCAATCATATCAAAATTTATTAAGTATTTTTTATCATGCCATATATTGTACTAAGCACTTGGGATCCACAGAATGGTTAATACTAGCCTCTAGTCTTAAAGAGCACACATTCTTATGGATAGTCATTCTTGTGCATTTTCAACTTCATCATCTGTAAAATGAAAGATGTGAATTGATCGTTCCATTTTATCTGAAAAGAGCTTTCAACTGTTCATCATCCACATTCCTTGCTTCAAGTTTTAAGTGGGTAATTACCCTCTCCTTCCCCCAAAAGATTTCTTCAGTTCAATTAAAAATTCCTTAAATTTAGCAAATTAAATTTTTCAGATCAATTTTTTTTCCTTTGAAATGATCATTTCAAAAGTCTCAAGTTCATGTAAAATAATGTTTGACATTCATTACACTAAACTCCTTCCCTCACTCTCATCCCCCCTTAATTAGACCCCTGGTTTCTACCCAGTGTCCGTGCAAATCAGTATTGTGGTACTGTGACATTAAAACATTTGTCCCAAGTCACACAGTCAGTATTTGAAACCACTTCTTTTTGTCTTTTGGACCAGCCTCTATCCACCTTTCTCACCATTTCATTCGCTATGAGAGGAAGTGTGGCAACTGAAAGTTTCACAAATTTAAAAATCCACCTATGAACCATTGAGCCACCTCTGTCCAGTAGTGGCCATAGTAGTTTGAAAAACGTTGAGTGACATAAAAAAGTTTATATGATAATTCTCTTGATGTTAATTTTGGCTGATCAGCCTAGTTAGTTAAAATACAGGCAAATTAGGCTAAGGTCTGAAGTTAAATATTTTGATTATTTAGCATCATTCTGTTTTACTGCTGGAAAATCAAGAGCTAGGAGTCTAGTCCTGGTACCATCAGGAAATAGATCTCTGACCTTTGGCATAATACTAAATCTCTCTGAGCTTGCTCCTCATCTGCAAAATGAAGGAGTTGGGAGAAGTGGTTTCTGCCTCCTTTCTACTGGCACCTGTGTGGAAAATTCATGTTTGAATTATGAAAAAGATCAGGAAAAGAATATTGTTGAATTAATGCAAATTTATTTTTCCTACTGGAAAAGCATTCTCAAAACTTCTTGATGGAGGAACTATGTATAAAAAATATAACACATTTAGTCTGAGTTAAATATAAATTAGGATTTTCTGTAATTTATGACATTTATAATTGCTTTTTCTACTTCTTCTCTTCCAGATTCCCAAATAACTAGACTAGGGAACTTTTTAAAATAATGTAAATAATGGGTAAATGACATCGTACTTTTATTTCTTCAGACTGATAACCACCTGAAGCATTTCTTGCACATTATTGAAAATAAGCCCCTGTACCCAGTTATCTATGACAGCAATGGTGTGGTCCTTTCAATGCCTCCAATCATTAATGGTAAGCTTATTCTGTTTCTTTTCCTTTTCTCTCCTAGCTTCTCATCAGTGTTAGTTGATCATTTCAGCCTTCCTTTTCTTTAGTCACTTGGTTCCTTGGTGAGCCAAAGGCAGTTTGTTAACCTTTATTTTTCTTCCAAGATATCTGGACAATATTTTTCCTCTGTGGTAACTAGATGTTTACTTCCCTTTGTTCTGATATTTGATTATGTGATTATGACCTATTATCATGAAAAGTGCTTCTTGGCAGTACTGGGTTTAACAATATTATTCAGTCTAACTGGGCCATTTCAATTTATGGTAAATAAAACCGTAATTAAGGTAGGTATCACTGCAGTAACAGAAATTGTTGTAGTGATTAGATTATCATGGAGTGTGTCATTTGCTGTTATCTCAAAGGTTGTTCATTTTGTTATTTTCCAGAAAAGCCACATTCACTCTTATTTGACAAAATAATTTAATTTGAGCCAGCTAATTCTGGAGGCTTTTACTGATACAATGAATCCTCATTTATCCTGCTAATCCCTGATCAAAGTACATAACATGTGCCTGATTCTGGGAATTAACAGGAGTACTAGTGACACTACCAGAAAGCATCTAAACTGTATTGCCAGTTAACTGAAGTCTTGAGCAACAAACTCAAGACCAGAGGGGTAAAAGTTGTGTTTTCCTCACGATGCCCATTGGTGGCAAGGAATGCTGGAGAGGACAAATTAATTTGCAAATGGAACAATCACCTAAGAAGATGGTATCTGAGAAGAGGATTTGTATTTTTGGACAGTAGCTTAAAATAGATGGATGGCAGATTCCTGGCCAGAAATGGTGGAAAGATTAGTAAGACTATATTTGCAAATCTAATCAAAAGGGCTTTAAACTGAAAAGGAAAATGAGGGAGCAGACTGCTGATGTATATCTATCTTCTAAGTGAGAGCCAGTGGAGAGGATTAGGGTGTGGGAAGAGGAGGAGCACTTAGGACACCTAGAAATTTATAAGCAACAAAATCCAAGGAAGGAAGGAAGGAAATAGTAAAAGCCTGTGACCCAGAGTAGCCCAGATTTGGGCAACAAATGAGAACTGGAAGTTCTAGTTCAAGGACACAAACTTGGCTGCTTGGGGATCTCTGAGGCTTTGTGGGAGGAAGCTAGAACTGGATTATGGCTCTAGATGGATATATCTTAGAAGATTTCATGTTAGATGAAATCAGGGGTAGAATAGCATTGGATAGAATAGCACAGGAGATCAACAGACCAGAGCAGCAAAGCAGTGCAGGTGGAGACTATTTGGGAAGAGATAATAAGGATAGAATATGCCAAAGACCATTCCTCAAAAGGTAAAGGAAACAACAAGGGGAATTTCCATTCTGAATCTGATTCTCCCCAACAGGAAATGGTTTTGGAGGTAGAATCATCATCTTCATCTAAATTTGTGTAATGCTTTCAGATTTGCAAAGTGGTTTACAAATATTTTCTCATTTTATCCTCACAACAACCTTGGGAGGTAGGTGCTATTATTATTAATTCCCATTTTTCAGTTGAGGAAACTAAGTCAGACAGTGATTTAGTGACTTGGCCAGGATCACATAGCTGGTAAGTGTCTGAGGTCAAATTATAATTCACGTTTTCCTGATTCCAGGTCCAGTACTCTATGCAATGTGGGATGGGAATCTTGGGGAGAAGTGATCAATGTCTCCTCGTGTTTCTGATGGACATAGAAGAAATCTAGCTATGATCTTATATTCATCCTAGATTATGCAAAAACAGATTTTTAAAAGTTTAGAACAGAAAAATAATATCCATGGACTAAAACGTAACAGGAAGTAAGCTTGGGATAGATGGAAAATACTGGAGGATGAAATTCTGAAGATTCAAAGAGAAACCATTTCAGGGAGGAGGAAATGTGAGTTTGTCAAAAGAGACCAAGATGAACACATCAAAATTTCAGCATTCAGACCAAAGACATGTAAAAATGGAAATAAGATTAGGTAATAGAGGATAAACACAAGAGAGGAATTGTCCTATACAATTAGGGCTAAAGCTGGGAATGAGTTGAGACTAGCCAGGGAATCTTAGGACAACAAAAATGAGGTTTTAGAAATACTTGGGTTTTTGTTTTGTTTTTGCCACCTTGGGATAAAAAGGATGACTGAGGACTGAATGGCATTGTCTCCACTTTGGGTGGATGGTGCTGAGTGATAATAGAAAGTGGAACCTCTCAGTTCCAATTGTGCTTCTGTTTTCTCTGCCAAGGAGAATGACCTGTATACTGGAAATGACAGAACAGAAATGTCCAAGAGTTGTTACATCACCCAGTATACCTAAGAAGGTAGTGAGCACCTAACTGCCTTTGATGAATTCGAGATTTTTCCCACTTCCTCGGGCTCTGAAGAAACTTGAGATTGCTTAGCCCTTGACTGAAGTATTCGAGAGATCATGTGAAATGGGAGCAGTACCACCAAAATTCAGGAGCTAGTAGGTGAGGGGAATCCTGTGGACATAGTTTTCTTAGTGTGGAGTACATGGGGATGGTGAGGAGAAGTGCCCTAGATGGTGAGAAGGTCTGTCTGGATGGATTCAGAACGTGGGGCAGGGATCATCCTCAGCTTGTATGACAGAAGTGGGGCGGTCCAAGTGTCTGGGCTTGGCCAAATACTGCTTACTGTCATGGTCATTGCTTTGGATACTGTAGCTGGCAGGCTCGGCCACCTTGCAGATGGCACAGTCAGAGGGGAACCTACACACGGGGCTGAAGTACTAAGAGGAAGTTCCAAAGGGATTAAAAGTCTTTCCTTAAGGTACGATTTGGGTTCCCCAGGGGAAGCCCATATAGAGAACAGTTGTTGCTGAATACAAAGTTCTTTCCTGACCAACAATGCAATTGCTTAAGCTATATAAATCTTACTTAGTAGTACTACAGGTCCTTACTGACTGTTCTGCTTATTTAACTGTTGCCAATTATTTCATTTTTTCATTACTTAATTTGCTACAGTTGTTTTCACTAAAACTCTCTGGTACACCATCATAACAGGGGATAGACAAGGGGCAACAGAGTAAAGACTGGTGAGGTCGTTGAGAAAGTCTGCTAATAGCTGCCCATGGGCCATCCTAGCTGAATGTCATTGGTTAGCAGGTGGTCACGTTTTCAGCCCTGAGTTCTTTTATTTATTTATTTATTTTTAAATAATTATATCTTTTTATTGACAGAACCCATGCCTGGGCATTTTTTATAGCATTATCCTTTGCATTCACTTCTGTTCCAACTTTTCCCCTCCCTCCCTTCACCCCCTCCCCTAGATGGCAAGCAGTCCTTTACATTTTAAATAGGTTACAGTATATCCTAGGTACAATATATGTGTGCAGAACTGAACAGTTCTCTTGTTGCACAGGGAGAATTGGATTCAGAAGGTATAAATAACCCGGGAAGAAAAACAAAAATGCAAACTGTTTACATTCATTTCCCAGTGTTCTTTCTTTGAGTGTAGCTGCTTTTGTCCATCCTTGATCAATTGAAACCAAGTTAGATCTGATCTTTGTTGAAGAAATCCACTTCCATCAGAATACATCCTTATGCAGTATCGCTGTTGAAGCATATAATGATCTCCTGGTTCTGCTCATTTCACTTACCATCAGTTCATGTAAGTCTCTCGAAGCCTCTCTGTATTCATCCTGCTGGTCATTCCTTACAGAGCAATAATATTCCACAACGTTCATATACCACAATTTACCCAGCCATTCTCCAATTGATGGGCATCCATTCATTTTCCAGCTTCTAGCCACTACAAACAGGGCCGCCACAAACACTTTGGCACATACAGGTCCCTTTCCCTTCTTTAGTATCTCTTTGGGGTATAAGCCCAGTAGTAGCACTGCTGGATCAAAGGGTATGCACAGTTTGATAACTTTTTGCAGCTCTGAGTTCTTACGACAAGTGAAGGAATTGTGATCTTTATTGGCAGAGGGAATGTTTACAGTGAGAAAAGAATTCTATCAATGTACCGAGCTGCCATATTTGTCAGGCATCTAGATTGGAATTAGAAAAAGTCTTGGAGATCAGCCTGGTCAATGGTAAGAAACCTTTTTCAGTAGAAGATCAGAGGTCTCTTCAGGACCCTTTTGGATCACCGTCATGGATAGTGGAGAAAATATATGCACTAAAAAAGTGAATATACTTTTCCCCTAATGCATATAGACAGAAGCAAACCAAAATTTCTTTTTGCCATTTCTTTTTTAAAAGATGTAAACTGCAAGGAAATATAGTTTAATGATATTGAAAGGGAATTCTTTTATATTTATTATATATATAAATGAATATAAAATATATTAATTTAGTAAAAAGTTTTAAGAATTTAATTACTTAATGGAGTTTTCTAAACAACGAAAGTAAGAGTTCAGGTGTGAACTATTTTTACATATAATCTGAATTACTTGGCACTTGCTTAGAAAACCTCATTAAATAGTGGAATGGGTTTGCTGAGTTTTATGTAGTTTGTCTTCCTTGACTTAGTTTCTAATTCTTAGGCCTAGGAGAACTTATCCGTTGAATTCCCAGAACATCCAGTCTCTAGGCAGGGTAGTTCTGTTCCTCCTGTAGGCTAGGGAAGGGGTTACTTAACTCTGCCCAGGTCCCTTCCCCACCTTCACCTAACTCTTCCCTACCTCTGGCTGGCTTCATTTGATCCTCTTAGACTAAGGGAGATGGAGGAGGGGGATTATAGGGAGCCAGATATACCAGTTCCAGGATGCTAGAGCAGTGATGACAATAAAATAGCAGTGGGTTACAATGCCTGCAGTGTTTTCTGCCCTTTGAATTTGGGCAGTTTAACAGGAACAAAACATGGGGTAACTCATGGGATTCCTCCTGTTACACCAAGGGCCTCTCTACTTAGTTGTCACAGCAGTTTGGCAGACTTTGTGCCATGGATCACAATGATCATGTTGCCATTTTGCTACTTAGACCATCTTTTTGAAGAACAGTAGAAGGCGGCATGCAAAGCCCTCTTGAACTGGAAAACAGGTGGAAATTTTAGGATAGTCTTTCTTAAAATAAGTTTGTTATATTTGTATGCTCTTTTTTTTTTTATCCTTTTTTGCATTTTACCTAAGAAACCTTCAGTTCTGAAGAGAGCATGTATGCCGAGTATTCTGCAGTATGAATTAGGAAAGAATGTACTGTAGAGGTGACTCATTGGGCATAAATTGTTTAAAGGTGGAATGGATATCAGAAGCCACCAAGCTCAACATATTTATTTTACTCATGGGAAAACAGGCCCAGAGAGATGAAGGGATCCAAATACCTACCAAGGGAATGGTCAGGCTGGACCTGGCACAGACATCTAAGCCCCAGTGTTGAGTTTTTGTCAACAAACAAAATTTTTTTAAGAGTTCTTAATGCAAATCTTTGAACTGTGTTCTCATTGTATTTTGGAGTTTTTCTTTAGTTATGGGATGCTAGAAATAACAAAGGAGGCAAAGAAAAGGGGATGTTAGAATAAAGGAAATAATAGTTATCTCTATTTGCACCATGGGCTTCTACAAATATTAGTCAGTCTCAGCTTTGAAAAACAAGTCGATCAACTTCCAGGCATGTCGCTGGGTCTGCAGGAGAAAACTCTACACTTGCATTTTGGGCTCCACCTTCCTTTCTTCCTCTTCCTCTATTTTCTCTCCTCTTGTCTCTCATTTTCCTCCTGCTCTACTTTCTCCTTCCCTGTCCTTCCCTCCTTTCTATCCCTTCTCTTCTCCAGTTTATCCAGCCCCTCATTCATGCCCGGTAACCAGCGCTCACCCTCTCTCTCCATTCTAACTCTAAGCCCCTCTGACTTCTCTGGGAAGCCCTCCTCCCCACTCCCACCCCCCACCCCCATAGCTATTTCTTTTCCTGTGTGGCATCTTGAGGGCAGGGACCATCTTGCATATGTTTGTGTCCCCAGCATTAGCCCAGTGCCTGGCACACAATCTATACATAAAGGATGCTTTTCCTTCGTTCATTCCACTGGCCAGGGAAGCATCGGTGCAGGACCTCCGTGGAAGGATCCAGAGAATGGATCCACAAGACTCCTCCTTCCCTTGTGTCTTTTATGTTCCTGTCAGGATTATATAGTGCACTAGAACTGGGAGAAGTGTAAAAGCTCAGGGCTGAAAAATGGGCCTGACCACGTGTTCATGGTTGAAAATATTCTGGGGTGGAAAGGGAACTAACTTGGGCATGGAGGGCAGGCTTGAAAGCTATTGACAAATGTCCTCATTTCAGACTTAGCCCATTCTCGGAACGTGTGGCTTGGATCCGCAGGCCCCGCAGAGCTGGGCTTCTAAATAATGAAATGGTTGCTCTTTAAATGTGGAGAAAGAACTGTGTGAGGGAACGGCTTCCAAAATGACTTAAATTACTCATTCTTTTACTGTATTCTGGTATTATCTTCCCTTTTTGGTTGTTGGTTGTTTTTGTTTAAATCTTTCACAAATGTTATAAATTTATTTGATATTTTTGTTACTAAAGGTACTTGTAATCTTTTATTCTTTACTAAAGTTTTTCAGTTTAACAAGATTTGTCGGGTCAGTGGATGGGTGCTACGTGTCAGGTGTGGGCAAGACTGGGAAACCCAGTAATTAGGGTCAGGGGCCAGGGACAGTTCTAGCTCTGATGGAGGAGAAGCTGCCCTTTGGACATCTTATAAATGGGAATGGCTAGCTTGTGAGGCCTCTCACTGACTCAGTGAATTGTTAGGATATGGCTGTTAAGAATAGGGAGTCTTTAAAGCACATAGATGACCAGCTCTCCTCCAAGTGACGGTACCTGGGAGAGGGATCTGTTAGGATTACAATTTATCTGTAAGCATCCTCACTCACCATGAAAAGTAGTTTCTAGTAATACTAAAATGTGTGCTGTTAGACACACACTCACTCCCCCTGCCCCATAATGCATTAGGGCCTGGAGCTGCCATGTCTCTGATGTATAGGGAGCTCCTGGGTGAGGAAAGAGCCCCTACCCACTTGGTCCAGCACCTTTTCTGCAGAGACTTTGTGCCAGAGGTGGGACCTGAATCCGGGTCTTCCTGGCTTGGAGACAGCTCTCGTTGCTGCTAGGTGGCTAGGAGGAGAGGGGGAGAAGAGGGAGGGTAGTGCCAGGCTTGGAGTCAGGAGGTTCAATAGCTTCGGCATCCTAGGGCTGTAACCCTGAGCAAATTTAATCTCTCTTTACCCCAATTTCCTCACCATAAGGGATAATAAGAGTGCTTACCTCCCAGGGTTGCTGTGAGGACCAAATGACATAATAATTGCAAAGCAAGCTGCATGGTCAGCACCTGTCACATAGCAGGTGTTATCTATATCTTAGATGATGTTGTTCCTGCAATTATTGTTACTGAACTGCTTTGTTTTCTCCATTTCTAAAAATGTTTTATTGAAGTTTTTACATTGTTTTTACATCATTTTCAGATAGTATTTCCCATCATATATAATAAGCCCTTTTTTCTGTAGCAAAGCAAAACAGAATTTAAGTCAAACCAACTAACACAATGCATTTGACCATCTGGAAGTGTAGGCGCTGTTCCGTACCCGCAGTGCCCCACTTCTCCGGCTAAGAGAGGGAGATGCGTTTCTTCAATAGTAAAAAATTAACAGTTGCATTGCATAGTCATGAAATTTGAGCTTAGTTTGACTCACTAACACCGAGTGATCAGGCTCTGGCTCAGAGGAGATCGTAGTGTAATGTGAAATGACTGTGAGCTTGGCCGGGATTCTTCTTTTTCCTTCTTTCTAATTTTAAACAGCTGAACTGAATTTCACTAAGCATTCTATGTATTTTAATTTTCTTTCCTGATGTTCAGCACCTGTTCTAAATTTGAGGGTGATGTCAGTTGTTATCTCCTATTCTTCTGGTGATGTTCTCATTTCGGATTGTTCTTTCGGTAAATATTTGGTTCCTTTGCAGTTTGAATAGAATTCAAAAGTCTAAAAGGAAATTTCTTCTCCTTGACAAACTGAACCAGATTCTAAGTAGGATTAAACTTCACACAGTTCTTGAAGCAAACTCCCAACTCTCCCTTCCGAATGGATCCAGGAAAGATTTTTATCGTCTTGAATGTTATAGTATGATGTGTCTCACAATTGTGATTTATTCAGATCGAAGGCTGCTTTTTGCCTTGTTTTATGTATATTCCATCTTTTAATTTCAAATAGGAGGATTTGCACAGACTTAAAGAGAATGGTTAGAAAATTGCAGCAAAGCAGGTTTTGGGACAGAGGAAATGGAGATGCATCCTGCATGTCAGTTGCAAAAAAGGAGGTGCCAGACACCCCTGCCCTTGCTGGCTCTGGGTGGAAAGGGCATCATACCCCCTGGGCAGTGGGCAGCGTGAGGAGCAGCCCGAGTGAGTCTGGCTGGGGTCACTGTTCGTCTCCTCCATGCTCCCTCCCTGTGCCCTCTCTGTGTTCTCCAGAACGTACTCGGTGGTAGTGATTGGCCATCTCAGTCTGTTACATCTGGCTTCATGTCAAATGACTGATGCCTGCCTGTGGCAATAAATGTCCTTGATCCACATCCTTGGTATGGAATGTGAGCAATCAGGACAGCCATCATGCAAAGTCTCTTATGGCTCTGACATTCAGTGATGTTATAGCTGATGGCTTAATTCAGATTTTTCTTGTAGAGAGATAGCTTACCTACTTCTAGTGAGCCTTTCTCATATTTTAAATTAAATTAAATTTTAAATGAATCCACCTTTATAAGATTTGTTTAGAAAGCAATTCAGCCTAACTGTTATTTGCTGGTTCCCTTAAAAACTTTTTGTCTTGATTTATCCTATACTTTCTCTGTCCCATTTTCTCCCATTTTTAAATTCTTCTTCCTAGCTTAAGGCTTTTGAGGACCCAAATACCACAGTGGGTGAGGAAATTGAAATTTCTGAGTACCATCCCTTCCAATGAGCATATCCTAAGTACATCTTGTATTCCTTTTAAGGAGAAACTTTTTTCTTCATTGGCATAGCCTTGGGGAAGCCAGGGAGAGGTGGAGTCAGAGACCATGGCACCTGGTGGCTCTGGATCAAAAGAACAGGAGGTCCTATCACTGTGTTCTGAGAGCATTATGGCTCCCAGGGAATGAACTTCAGCACCAGCGGGCAGGTTAGGCAGAAAGCACCTACTGTGTGCATAGTGAGAAGCCTGAGAGGGTGGGTCTGGGTAGGGCTCCCCTACCTCCTCCTCCCCCCAAAAAATATCATCCTTTGGCAACTAAAAAGCACTGAGTGAGTGAGCCCTTCTCATTGTCTAGCATAAGGAGAAGCAGCCCCTGATGCTGGTGATTACTCTAAAGTGTCAGCTCTTAAATGCAAAAGGGAATAATCCTTAGCGCAAACTATATGACAGAAAGGAAAAACTGGAAGGAGAGGTCAGTAATAGGAGTGGCTATAGGGCTTGGAAGGCACTAATGGGTAAAGATCTATGAAGTCTTGGGAGGGATGGGAAAAATAATTTTGGTTAATTCCGCCCTTCCCGCTGACACAAATATGTCTACATGTTAAAAGACCTTAGATTTCTCCCCTAAAGAATGAAATAACTTCAAACTTCATGATCTGCAACATGCTTTTCACAACACTCCCTTTGGATATCAGGAGCTTTTTAGGGCCCCCCTTAATAGGGCACCTCAGCCACAGGATAGCTTTTTATTGCTAGGCTATTACAGAGTTACTGAAGGAAAAAAATTAGTGCCTGGAAATGTTTTCAGCATCTTCCCGTTTAACTCCATGATTTCAGCTTATGAAGTCATTCGTCTATCTGGGATATGACATTCACACAGAATAGATTTTTTTTTTTTAAACCTGTATATCAGGGATAGCTAGGTGGCTCAGTGGGTAGAGCACTAGCCCTGAAGTTAGGAGGACTGGCATTCAAATTCGGCTCAGACACTTAACCCTTCCTAGCTGGGTGATACTGAGCAAGTCACTTAATCCCAATTGTCTCACCAAAAAAAAAAAAAAAAAAGAAAAAAACCTCTATATCTCACAGGCCCCATCAGGCCTTTCAAGCTCATGAAAAACTAAAGGTACAATGTATGCTCCTCCTTATGTCTAGACTTCTGTTCATTGCTAGGTTAAAGAGAATGTGAAGACTACTATTGCCTGGTTACTAATAGATTGTAAATGTCTTGTATATAAATACGGATCCCTGTGCTGCCAGTTTGGTGCTTTTCCCACAGGCCCTTGCTGCGTCTCCTCTCACCCAGATGGAAGCACAAGCCTCTGAGGGTAGCATCCATCGGTTTGGTACCTTCAGCAACCATTGCACTTAGCACATGTAGCCACAGAAATGTCTTTTGAAGTGAATAAAATAAAGGCTTAGCAAATTCAGTTTTAGAAAGCAGGAAAGTGTATATGATATATTTTAGTAGGATTTTTCATTAAGAATGTTACAATTTTAATGACTATCACTTAAAGGATCACATCTCAACTAACTGGAAAACTGTTCAGGCATTCCAGTTAGCTGAAGTTTATTGTTTTTCAAAATATAAATCAGATAGGTTCTTTTTTTCTTTCCTCTGAAGCAATTGGGGTTAAGTGACTTGCTCAGGGTCACACAGCTAGGAAGTGTTCAGTGTCTGAGACCAGAGTTGAACTGAGGTCTCCTCTTAACTTCAGGCTGGTGCTCTTATCTACTGTGCCAACTAGCCGCCCCAGATAGCTTCTTTTATTAGGGATTAGTTGTTTCTGAAAGAAGTTGATCTCTCCCCTTAAAGACCTCTTTATTTTGCCACTAGCAAAGACCTTAGAATTTAATTGCAGGCTTTGTCTCTGAGCCAAAAGATTGATTGTAGGCTCAAATGAATTTTGATTTCTCTTTTGTTTGGCTATTCAGGCAATAAGAAGGCACTAGTGTTGTAATATGGTGAAAACCCTTTGTCTTTCTAAAATCAATCTTGTGGAATTTTGTTTTGTTTTTATTGTAGGTAATCATTCAAAAATCACATTAAAAACCAGGAATGTGTTTATTGAGTGCACAGGAACTGATCTTACTAAGGTAATGGAGCTTTAACTGTGTTTTATGTGCTATGAGACCTTTATGTTTTTACTTATATTCTTGGACCAAATATCTAAATTTTAATTAGCATTCAGGATAGGCACCATTTAGAATAGGGAAGGAAGTCTGTACTTAGGTTGTGATGTTTCTTTCATATGACCCATATCAAGTGCTTACTCAAAAAGAGGTGCCTTCTTAAGTATTATATAGTCTTATGTGCTTTTAATTATCATTATAGATGCAAAGATGATTTCTGTAGAAAAATCTGTACTGATATGTGATAGCCTCATTCTTGCCCGTGATCCCTATTTTATTTGCTTTCCATCTTTACAGTTCTTTAATTGGATTACTGTAGAGTCTTAATTACTGAATGGACTTTCCACCTTAGTTTTTGGGTTGTGTTTTTTTTTTTTTTTTAATTGTATTGAGTAAGGCATAAGAAGGAAGCTGTCAACTATAAACAAGTTGATCATGAACAGAGAGATAATTGGCATTTATAGAAAGTTCATTGTCCTAGAAGATACCCCCATTAAAATTCACATTTTTCATATTTACCTTTAGAAATATTATCAAAACAATGCAGCTTTTATTACATAAAATATTCTTAAGATTTGTTGTCTACATAGTAAAACCTTTATTGTCCCTTAAAGTTATATTGTCAGAAACACTGTTTATATAGCATATATTTTCTGAAGCTTTGTATGATTTGCTCTATGTCTGTTACTTGATTTTTAAAATCCTTTTTTAGCTCTTTCAGGAATTCTTTTTGGGCTTGAGACCAATTCATATTTTTCTTTGAGGCTTTGACTTTGTTGTTTTCTGAGTTTGATGATGAGGAATATCAAAATACAGAGTAACTTTCTGTGGTCTGGATTTTTTGTTGTGAGCTTATTAGCCTATTTCTTGACTTTTAACTTTATATTAAAGTATATTAAAGTTGGGCTCTATTCTTGGAGTGGAGGGGGCACTATGTTAAGCCTCCAGATTTTGGTGAAGCTAGTTTTGGGAGTTTATTAACTTTCAGTTCTCTTAAGGTGCTAGGATCTAAGGAGAGATATGTTTACTGCTCTCCTGACCTATGCTCTGGTCTGTGACTGATCATAAGCACTATGTGTCCAAGGTCCCCACTTGCCTGGGACTACAAGCTCTGGTATGCTTGTGCTTTTCCTCCCCTGGAACCATAGGCCCAGCTTGTGATTCTGATCCCAGTGTGGACAATGACCCCGGAGCCAGCAAAAGGGTCCTGTAATTTCTGTGGGCTGAGAAGTAACCTCTGTGACTATTGGTTTAATGGCTCCCAAGGCCTCCTGCTAGTGTCCTGAGCTAAGCCAGCACTCCACCCTCACCCTGGGGTGAGAGACCTTTCTTGGGAAAATTTCATCCCATTCTTTTGTGGGTTCTGTTGCTCTGTTTTTTTTTTTTTTTTTTTTTTTTTTTGAGGTGTTTTTTTTAAAGTTATTCAGAAGGAAATTGGGAGAGCTCAGGCGAGTGCCTGCCTTTTCTCCCCCAGCCTGGATCCTCACCCAGCTTTATAGGATTTGTAGCTTACCCAAGCAGTTTGGATTTTAAAAAAAAAGTCCTTGTGTTGTAATGATAAGGATAGCTGCAATTTTCTTAATGTTTTCAGTTGTCTTTGAAGGAAGACTCCAAATAGAGTATGGATTTGCATCTGCCACAGATGTAAAACCAATACTTTGCTGCCTACAGAATTAGAGAGCCCGAAAACTCTCCAAACTCTGAAGCAGGGACACTCTGGCCCCTGCTCTCATGTCTCATCTCCTTCCTTAGAAAGTTCATTGAGAATTCCCACTCTGTGAAGCTAAAGACACAGCTGCTGAATGCTGCTGAATCACTGTTCATTTTCCCTCTTAACTGTGCAGTATCGATGGTCACCATGGTGTTTTTCTTTCTCCAGGCAAAAATAGTCCTTGATATCATTGTCACAATGTTCAGTGAATATTGTGAGAAGCAGTTTACGTAAGTAGGACAAATTACTGTCAAATATGACCAGGCTTTTCTGTTATGAGTGACCAAGCTAAGAAGTTCATTTTTTTTTCTTTCAGGGCTGAAGCTGCTGAAGTAATTTATCCTGATGGAAAATCTTACATATATCCAGTAAGTATTAGCAATAATTATAATGATAGCTAACATTTTTATAGTGTTTTAAGGTTTGCCAAGGGCAGCATCTTTTATTTGATCCTCACAGTTATCCTGGGAGTTGGTGCTATTATGCTGTCCATTTTACATAAACTGAGTGAGAGATGAAGTGACTTACCTAGGATTTGTCTGAAGCCAGTTTGGAATTCAGGCCCTCCCACCTCCTGGGATTAGGAGCCCCAGTGTATTGGGCCTCTTGGACCCAGCTTTCTAACTGGGTAATTTGCAGTTACCTCTGGCCAGGGCACATACTTCACACTGTGGACTTAGTCTTGTTTGGGCTTCTGAAATCAGAAGTTGCTGAGGGCCTTCACTGTAACTAATGCATCACTTCATATTAATGTCAGGCCTAATCCACTGGTCGGTGCGGCTGTTGTAAGGGGCTAGAAATGCAATAAAAAATTAAAGCCTCTCAGCCCCTGGATCACTTAGAGGGACTAGAATAGCAGGTGACAGCATTGAGCCTGAGCAGGGACGTGGCCCTGTCATAGTGTGTTGGGTTTGCTTCCCGTGCCCTTAGGGGTCTTGAGTGAGGGGGGCCCTCTGAGCAGAAGCCTAGGGTCCTGCCTCCTGAGGGAAGTGAGCTTGGCTCTCAGCAGGGGGGCTACTCATAGCAGTCAGCAACTGCTCCGCCACAGTTTAGGAATTCTGGGGTGACTGGCCACCACCGAGTTAGCTTGCTTCAAGAGATGGAAGCTGCAAAGAAGTAAACGTTAGCTTTGTTTAAGTAAATTTTATATGGACTTAAAATAAGGAGCATCATCCCTTAGTCCTGCCATCACCGGAGGCCTCCCTTTGTGAGGAGGGTTGTAGAAAGGATTTTGTGAAGGTCGGGGTTGGGCTAGATGAGCTCAGAAAGCCTTTCCAGCTTTGAAATTCTTTGGAATCATATTTTGGTACAGAAGAATTGTCTTAAAATATATATTATATAACTTGATGTTTAATCTAAGAGATGGGTTTTTTTTAAAAGCTATGTAGTACTCAGATGTTAACACAAATGTAGTATTAAACATTCAGAAGGAAGTAGAAAAATACATTTTAAAATTTGGTTCATTTTTTTCTTAATATTGCTATTTATTTTGGAATAATTAACCTTTAAAAAGCCCTTAAATTTAACTTGTTACTTATATACAGGTGAAATAGCATGATTTTTCCAAATGATATATTTGCACTTTTTTTCCTCTGAGGCAATTGGGGTTAAGTGACTTGCCTAAGTCATACAGTCAGGAAGTCTTAAGTGTCTGAGGTCACATTTGAACTCAGGTCCTCCTGACTTCAGGACTGGTGCTCTATTCACGACGCCAGTGGTTCTCAAAGTCTGGTCCAGAGCATCCTGGGAATCTCTGAAATCCTTTCAGAGAATCTACAAATTCATAATTAGTTTTTATTTTTAATGTGATCAATATCTATAACTATAAACCTCATAAACAAAAATTCTTTGGACAGATCCTCAGTCATTTTTAATAGGATAAAGATATGAGTTGGATGCTCAGCCTGATCATAAAATTGAGTACACTGATAGTCCGGGTAGAGAAAGAACAAAGATGAGTCCTAGGTTAAGGTCTAGGAGTATATTGGATATGGGTAAAGGTGTTCAAATTGTGAGGGCGATGGAAAGGGCTAGAATATTGAGAAAAAAATTTGAGGACCACTGCACTATGCCACCTAGCTGCCCTTGCTTTTTTTTTTAAACAATTATTTTTAAATATATATTTGTGATGATAAGTATATATAGAGAGAAACCTTTTCTGTAGAAGAAGTAGAATCTTAGAAAGTCATTCAGTCCATTCTTCTACATTGAACCAAAATTTTGAAATGTAGTGTCCTAGCTTATGTTCATGTAGAGCTTTTATGTTTATGTTCAAATTAGAAATTTGAAAGGGATTCAGAAACTGCTCAAGGGTTTGCTCTCTTGCCTAAGGGAGAAGGGGAAACATAAGCTTTTAAATCTCCCCTTTTCCTTCCTTTCTTAGCAGAATGTGCCACTGAGTGTCTTGTCAGGTGTCTTCTTGACAGCTGTCCACTGGCAGCACCCATTGAGGGTAGACTGAATCATGGCCTCAGTGTGATGGGTTGCCCAGCCTCTCAGACAGCACCTGAGGAGTGTTTTGTGGTCTGGCAGACAGCTCTGATGGAGTGCCTGGTATTGAAGGAAAAGCATCCCTTTAGGACAGGAGTTCTTAATGTCTTTTGGGTAATGAAATGGTTTGGAATTCTGGGGAAAGGAAGGCTATCTATGGATCCCTTCTCATAAGAATGTTTCTAAATGCAAAAAATAAAATGCAGAATTACAGAGGTAGTCAGTTGTATTGAAGTAATTATCAGGCTGTTTTTGGTTTTTTAATTTTTTTCCCCCCAAAACATCACAGACCCCTGATCTGATTAGTAAGCCTTTCTTTAGGCAAAACAGAAGTGCTAGGAACAAGAACCTTTTAGCCCTTCAGTGCAGGACACCAGACTGGTCTTTTCCCATGGTACCACAGGAAGAGGCAGATGGAGGAGTGAGGGGAAAATATACTTAAATTTATACCTAGTCACCCAGAGAATATTTTGAAGGCACAAATAGTAATGATGGAGAAATAGGCCCATTCCACAACTGAAAACTTAAAACTAACATTTTTTAAAATTGTTTTAGGCAATGAGCTTACTAAGTAGTTGTTGTTATAAATAAGTAAGTGGTGACTGTGGTGACTTTAGACTATTAATGGACTTTTTAAAATTGGGTAGCAGTATAGCACGGGGAAGAAGAAGACAATAGACATTTATGAAATATCTACTATATGCCAGGCACTTTACCATGTTATCTCTTGTGATCCTCACAACAACTCAGCCAGGTGATTTGTATTCCATTTTATAGCAGAGAAGACTGAGACAGACAGAAATTAAGTGACTTATATAAGTTTCAATGGCAATTAAGTGCCTGAAGCCTGCTTTAAATTCTGCTCTTCCTGACTCCAGGCCCAGTGCTCTACCCACTGTTCTACTTACCCGCCTCATAAGTGAGAGCCCAACATATGGTCAGAGTGCTTGGTTTGAAATCTCCCTCAGAGAATTACCATCTGTGTGACCCTAGCAAGACATTTAGCTTCTCAGAGCTTCAATTTCTCCTCTTTGTAAAATGAAACAACATATAATATTTGTACAGTATTTCTCAAAGGATTATCAACAGAAAAGAACTTTGCAATCCTTAAAGAATTCTGTAAATGTGTGAATTTTTAATAACTAGTGCTTAGCACACTTTTGATATTCTGTCACTACATTTCATTCTTTGGTTTTTGAATTTCTTACATCTATGGTCATTGAGTAGTAGGCCACCTGAACTTGAGAAGAATTCTGGGAATAAAATAAAAATAATGTTATCTTTAGTGTGGTTTTCTTTTCACAGTAATTTGACTTGTCAGACGAGGCTTGCCAAAAATCTCAAATCTTAAAGACTCTCTCTCTCCCACTTTTCCTCCCCTCTTAGTGCCTTCTTTTTATTAGCATATTTCTTCTCACTCTAGCTAACTCTGATTAATCTGCTAAACTCCTCCATGGATTTAGGCTGCCAGTCAATAGCATACTTAGGCCTCATCACTTATTCCTTTAATGAATTCTTCCAAACTTTTCCTTGCTAACCTTATTGTACTCCCATGCCTTTCATATTTACCAATTCCTGGTGCCTATTTTACCTGTAAATTCTGTAACCTCTTTTCCTAAATAAACCTACCTTTTGGTTTAAAAAAAAACAAAAACACCCCAAATAGGAAAGACTAGTTAAGTCTTCAGAAAACATTGCTCATTGTTTTATTCTGTATTCAGAAGTTTGCTTAAGGGAATCTTTGTAATATTGCATGTGATTTTATTAGTAAATAATATATTCATAGATCTGTCAAGGAATCTTTTTAAATTATTTTTTTATATGAAGTATAATGTTCTGAAATTCTGATCTAATCCTAATTCATTTGCTTTAAAAAAAAATCCATCTAAGATGGTGATGAAATTTTTAAAAAAGGATTAGGAAGTTTTGAAATCTTCATTTTAATGTAGAATGATTTAATTTTCTTGTATGTTTTATAAAATCTTTCCTTTCTCCATAGGAATTAGCTTACCGAAAGGAGATGGTGAAAGCTGATTTAATTAACAAGCAAGTTGGAATCAGGTATGCTATGGAAAACTCATTCATATTCATTTAAAGGACATCCAAGAATGAAGAGCAAATTATATTTTACCTTATCTCAGGGAATCTTTAGGGAAAGGCCTTCCAATCCATCTGGAATATAATACAAATATTGTCTCTTATTTTAGAATAAATTCTTAAGGAAACTTGTCATGTCACCTTTTTTTCCCCCAAAATGTAATAAGGCTTTAAAAAAATATAATGAAATTTTCATTTTCTTATTTCAGTGAAACTCCAGCAAGTCTTGCAAAGCTTCTGACTAGGATGTATTTAAAGTCAGAAGTCATAGGGGATGGGAACCAGATAGAGATTGAAATCCCTCCAACCAGAGCTGACATTATCCATGCCTGTGATATTGTAGAAGATGCAGCTATTGCTTATGGTTATAACAACATTCAGATGACTATGCCGAAAACGTACACCATAGCTAATCAAGTAAGATTGCACCCTTAAATAAACACCCCTTATTGTTAGTAACTGACTATTGAATGCCAGGAGGGCTTTGGGAAAAACAGAGCATAAGAATTAAACTGTATTTTGACATGCTTTGCTATGAGAAGCATTTGCAGTGGATAGGATACAAAACAGATGCCCAACTGATTAGAGCAAGTTGGAGACCTATGATGGCGAGTTCTTTGAAAAAAGACAGGTTTCAGGCTTGGATCTCTTGCTGACTCCCTCACGGGGAAACTCATTTTCTCAAGTTGGGTCCAAAGACAGACACTGTGTGTTTGTATGTGAGTGGTCGTGTGCTGATCAGCAGAGGAAAAAGCTTTATTCCAATATGATATGCCCTTTCTGATATGTGCAAAAAAAAATTAAGAAAAATGGAAACTTTTTTGAGGTTAAATAGTAAGAATATGAATTTATCTTGTAGTTACCTTTGAATAAGCTTACTGAACTCCTGAGGTATGACTTGGCAGCGGCGGGATTCACTGAAGCTCTTACCTTTGCTCTGGTATGTCTCACTGGTTAGTGTTTTCTGATGGCTACCTTTTTGAAATTTTGAGCATTAAATATGTATTTCGATATTTTATCAGTGTCAAATGAATATAAGTTATGTACAACACTCTTGGCAAGTCAGCATCTGTGAATGTCACTGGAATAACTTACCTCTCTGTAGGAAATGGTGGAATGTAAATGGGATTTCTTGCTGATTCTCTGCTGTAAGCAGAAAAGGCTAAACTAGAACTACATCTCATATGTTAAGTTCTCGCACTCTCTAGTTCCACGAAAAGATCATGGGCTCATTATGGATTTCACAACTAAATTACCTTAGCATTTTCTAGTCTGGATTTCATCATGGCAATGCCCACTAGATGCCGCCCTAGTTAAGGACTTGACAACTGTTCTGCATTATTACCTACTTTTGGGGATTTGGATGCATCTTCAGACATTTGCTTTGAGTTCAGAAGTTAACATGAAAGACTTGAATGAGGAAGTAGATTATTTACAGAATTAGATGGAACAAAACAGGTTGACCATTTAAAAATATATCTGACTTCCCTCACTTTTCTGTAAAGCTTTCTGTGTTGCCTCCTTCTAGGCCATGGGTTTTCAGATAAATTACACCCTAACAGAAATTGTGGGGGAAGAGAGACCCACTCAGCTTCTCATATCTGAATCTCTAGCTTGTTTTTTTTAAATGATATATCATCAAATGAATCATTTACCTTATGGAATATGCTAAGGAAGCTTCATTTTTTCAGTCCTTAGATTTCATCAGCTTATCCTGATGTGGGAGAGGGTAGGCAGGTCCTACAGAGGTATTTCAGTCATACATTACAAATTTGGATCAACCCTCTTCCTAATGTATACAACTGTGACTTTTGAATAATCTGTGCATAGCAATAGGTTGTGAAGGAGCTTGGTTCCCAAGACTCTTCTCTGGTTCCATGGGTACAATTGCCTTTTATTTCACATTTGACTAAGGATGCAATGGCCAGAACAAATGGCAGATGGTTATTTAATCTCAATAAATAGATTTAATGAGAATATTTAAATTTCCCTATTAAATAAAATATAAACAGCATCCCACTCGGGGAACTTTGACAGTGCAGTGAGCAATATCTCCTACCTCTGTTTATTAGAGATGAATATATAAGAAGAATGCTACAGTCATTTCAAAATTAGGGCTAGATTCCTTCTGCTAGGAGGTTAGCATTTATATTTGCAGTAAATATTGCTTACTCCTACTGGTAAATAATTTGATGTCACTTTCAGTCTCAAATTGAAACCCTTTTTTGAATGGCATTGTACCTATCTCAACACTCTTCATTAAGATATCATATGGGATATATATACATACATATATATATATAGTACTTATCTCAATGCTCTTTACTGAGATATCATATGGATATATATATATATAATAGATATCTCAACACTCTTTCCTAAGAGATCATATGGAGATTTTATATATATATATTTATTTAGATTTATATGGAGATATATAAATACACTCAGAGGATTATGTATTTAGTGCTGGAAGGGATTGTAGACACCATCTTGTCCAAGCGCCCTAATTTTAAAGATGAAGAAACTGACATCCATAGAGTTTAAATGACTTTATCCAAAGTCACATAAGTCAGAAGTGGCAGATCCTGGATTGAAACTCAGATACTCTGAACCAAATCTAGCATAGTTTACACTGTGTCATGCTGCCTCTCTATGAGGGAGTCTGAGGCGTGACCTTAATAGTGCTCTGAGCACATTGCTATAGGAGGGAAGAAATGAGAATGGAAAAGTAGGGTAAAAGCTAGAGTATAGCACCTGGCAGCATCTCCATAACGTAAAGTGCTTGGTTTTGTATGTTGGCAAGAAAGTACAAGAACCATAACAAATAGCATCTGCCTCAAACTATTTTTATGGATACTGAGAGGCCATTTTTAGCACATTGACTTGAACATAGCATAAAAATGCCTTACTTAGAAGAGGATTGTAAGGTGACTTACAGAGATTATACCATCTTTATTTTAAGTTTAGCCATTTCTATGATAATCAGTTCCAAACGTGTTGTTTCTTAGTGCTCACAAGAGGATATTGCTGATAAACTTGGCATGGATATTTCTGCAACAAAAGCAGTTCACATAGCCAACCCCAAGACAGCAGAATTTCAGGTAAGAATTTTGATGGCTAAGCACTTTCCTGAATTCCATGAGGCTAGTGGTTCATGTGTACACTCATAAAAAGGGAGAGTGTAACCTGCCCTGTAGGATTTTCTGTATCTTGAAATGAAGTAGGATGCCATCCCAGTGCTTTTCTTAAAAGACCAAAACCTTCTTGTTGACTTCTTAGTTACCAAAGCTTAGTTTGTGTCTGCATATAAATCATCTGGTAAATACCATATACAGATAAAATAATACAGACAAACTCTTCCTAATGTATATAGGTGTGACTTTTGAATAATCTGTGCATAGCAATAGGTCGTGAAGGAGCTTGGTACCCAAGACTCTGTCTCTGCTTCCATGGGTATAATTGCCTTTTATTTCACATTTGACTAAGGATACAATGGCCAGAACAAATGCCTTCATTTTGAGCAGATGTTTAAGGTTATAAAGGATGCATTTTCTTAATGCAGATATGGACATATAGAGAGTTAACAAGTTAGTGAAGCCCAAATATACTCTTACAGATTTCACAATTCCTATTCTTGCTGATGAAGCCAGATGTGTTTGCTCTATTCTATTCAGAATGTGTTTTCCCAGTGAACCTATTATAAATAGTGGTTTATGTAATTAAAGTGCTAACTTTTATACTAATACTTACTTTTAAAAACAGTTGGCTAACATAGTAGTTGCAACTGATAGTATAGTTAGCTTTTAGTTCTAATATAATTTTCAATTCCTTAACAAAAAGGAAAGGATATTTTAATATCACTCCTTTGGAAATCTGACTGGCTACTGTATTTAATTTAAGTTCCTTTGTCTCCTTATAGGTTATTGTTTTAACTCTGCTTTCTTCGCTTTAAATTCATACAGATCTTCCCATGTTTCTCTGAATTTTTCATGTTTGTCTTATTCTTAGTGATATAGTAACATTCCAGGATATTCTCATACCACAATTTGTGTAGTCATTCCCCAGTTGATGGCCATCTATTTTGTTTCTAGTTCTTTGCTCTCACAAAAAGTGCTGCTGTGAATGTTTGTGTATGCATAGGACCTTTCTTTCTGTTCTTAGGACATTTATTAAGCTGTGGAATCAGATTGGTTTTTAATGTGCTTTTTTTTTTCCTCCTGAGGCAATTGGGGTTAAGTGACTTGCCCAGGGTCACACAGCTAGAAAGTGTTAAGTGTCTGAGGGCAGATTTGAACTCGAGTCAGGAGAACCTGACTTCAGGGCTGGTGTTCTATCCACTATGCCACCTCTGCCTTTTTTTTTTTTTTTTTTTTTTAACTTCTAGTAACAGTTGTTTTAAAACTATAGTGTTGCTAGAGAGACTTTATTGCACACTAAGAATTTGAACAGTAATAAATTAAAATGAAAAATAAAATTTAGCCAATCCAAAAATAGTGAGGGGAAGTGGTATTTTTTGAAGTCAATTTAAGTTTCACAGACACAAGTTTATACTTGACATTGCAGGTAGCTCGTACAACGCTTCTTCCGGGGCTCCTGAAGACAATTGCTGCTAATAGGAAGATGCCCTTACCTTTGAGACTGTTTGAAATTTCTGACATTGTATTAAAAGATCCCAGTAGAGGTAAGAACTTTTTTCAATACTGATTCTTTTTATTTAAAAGAACTTGCAAGGAAAAATAAGTAATGATACTAGAAAAATTGGCTTATTAAAATCTTACTCTAACAGTGTAATCTCTAGGGGGCAAGAATCCTTAATCTAGGGTCTGTGAATTTGCTTACTTAGTATTTTGAAAGCTCTATGTCAATATAATTGGGTTTCATTTGAATCCCACATATTTTATTTTATGCATCTAAAACCATTATTCTGAGAACGGATCCACAGGATTTATTAGACTGCCAGAAGGGTTCATAAAACCAAGAATCCCTGTTCTAGGCATTGAACATTTTCTTTTATATTCTATGGTTATATTCATATTCTTTTTACTTATAATGCTTGTCATTCTCACTCAGAAATGGCAACAATAATTGCATTCACAGTTAGAGTGTGTGCTATATCAGGTTTTGCTTATTTGTGCATGGTTTGGTAATTATGAGGGCAGGGATTGTCACTTGGTACTTTGTGTGACATTTGGCTCACAGTGGGTGCTTAATAAATATATAGCGTTTTTAGTAGGTACCTGTACCAAGTTGCTAGTGAAATCTGTTCCAGACAAATGCCCCGGGCACTCTTTGGTGATTGTTTCAAGCTGTATATCCCTCAGTATGCAGCGCCTCCAAATGATTAAGCCACTGCCAACGTTTCCTAGGATCCCTGGAACTAACAATTTAAATCCCAGTATTGTTTAATCAGCCATTCATCCTTTCAGACTCTGTGTGTGTGTGTGTGTGTGTGTGTATGTGTGTTAGAAAAGCTTGCAGAAAGAGATGTTTTATTTAATATCATCCATGTTTATTTGACATTACTTGTGTTCACTTAAAGAGAGCCAAACCTGAATGCTGTGCATCTCCAGGAAAAGGTGCCCATTATTATAATAATGTTATCTGTAGGTGGAATATACATAGCAGGTTTACCATATTGGACTAGCTTACTCTTATAATCCAAAATGCAGCCCAACAAACCAACATCTTGGATTTGTATAGTGCTTTCTATATTTCTAAATGCTTTCAAGTACATTTACTTTTTTAATCCTCTCAAAAACATTAGGAGAAAAGCAAAGGAAATATTCCTATCCTCAGCTGAAATTTTGCCCGAGACTTGGAGGTAAAGCCACTTTCTAAGGGCTGTTGAGTTACTCCTGCAATACCGGTTCCCCTTCCTAGCTGAGTGGATGCAAACTCGTATTTTATATTACCCATAGCAAAAGGTGCTATGTGGAGGAAATGAGCATGATGCTTTGATAGAATTCAGGGAAAACCTTGGGAATCTTGCTTCTCATTCTTAACTAATGCTTTGTGTGGTCATGGGCGGGTCATTCAATGTCTCTAAATTGAGGATAAAATTATTTATCTTATAACACAATTGTGAGGTTCAAATGAGTTACCTTGGAATGGTATGTACATATTTGGGTGGTGATGTAATATATTCCATAGCCAAATGTAAATGATTTTGAATTGTTTGTGGCACTGTGCTTCTCCATTAGGGCAGATCAGTCATCTTGAGACTTTTTTGATTGTGCCCTCCATTGTCAAAAAATATTTTGAGCACACACTTATAATCTTGTCCATTTGTTAATTTACAAGTTACATATTTGTACTACTCTATTGATAATTATGCATAGTATAAAACTTAAAAATAGGAATGAAAAAAGATTAGGTAAAGACTTCTATTTGATCCTGCAGTCAGTCGGGAGCACCTGACTAGACTTTGCGGAGGTAGAAGAATGCTTGTCAGCGATGCTCAGAGAAATCCCTCTGGCAGCTGTGTGGAGGAAGCATCCACCGGTTTGGAAGCTACTGCAGCAGTCCTATGGAGGTGTACTAGAGAGAAGGTGACATGCTGAGGATGGGGTAAAGTTAAAAACTGCAAATTGGTGTGTCTACAGAGTGAGGGGGTGAGCCAGAGACAGCCTGGAGGTTGTAGAACTTGGGTAACCAGAAGGATAGTTTGTCATCAGAAGTAATGGGAAGTTTGGAAAAGAGAAGGTTGGGGGAAAGGTAACATTACGAGTCATCTCATCGGTAAACTTGCCTCTTCTCCATTTGCTTTCCAAAATATGTTTTGTTGAGGGTGATACCAACAGTGAATCTGCATGCATTGAGCTAGGAGTAGAATTTAGGTTCCAGGCCTGACTAACTGTGGTCCCAGGGAAAATTGTCAGCCTCTTTAAGTTCAAGCTTTATATAAGATGAAGATAAGGATCTTCGCTCTACTTAGCTCAGTGTTATTGTGAGGAAAAAAATGAATGTATATGAATGCATTTAAAAATGGAGAAGACACCCTACAAATTCAAATTACTGTTACCTGATTTTAGTTAGATTGTGTGCTGAGTCATAAGAATAAGCCCGCTTAACAGAGACCTGCCATTTATATTCTACTTACAGATAATGTTATTGATAATAATAATGAGCAACTCATTCCTGGACCTCCTTACTCATTTTATGTGACTTATCCCTTGTCTCTCAATAGGAGAGGCAGGGCTTTTTGCCGTCTCTGCCCCAGAATAGAGAACTTGCTCTTGGAGGGAACTTTCAGTAGCCACTGAAAGTGATCTGGGTGAAGGAAGTAGGGGTGCTGGAAGAGGAAGGGAAAAGATGCCTGCTGCTTTGACTGCTTGGGTATTGTTAGGTTTTAACCTCCCCAAGGAAGTTTGGGCCTTGCATGGCAGAGGGGAAAGAGAGTGGGAAAATATTGGAGGATTAGGAAAAATACAATTGTGATGGAGACAAGCCCCATGATTGGCTCTTATGAGCACAAGGAAATGATTTTATACCTGCCTTAGAACCAAGTTATTGCTGACCAGAGGCCCTAAGCTCCCATTTTGAAGGTTACTGACATAGATTATTGAAAATTCACACTATGCCCAGTGCAGATTTTCCTATTAAGATTGATTTTATTCATTACTGAATATTTACATCAAAGTATTTTATTAGGATCATTCTCTAAGCTCTAGAAGTTGAAGTTTGGTATTTTTTTTGGTCTAGAAATACAAAAATATATCATAATTAAAGTCGATTCACATAAAAATTTCAGACCTAATGTTAAACTCTTCCCCATCCCCTTTTTTCCTTCAACTTTTTATTTCAGAAGAAAAATTCAAAGCACTTAAGTGACAAGTTGTTTAAGAAAATAGGTGGGGTGCTTTCTTGAGAGATTCCCTCCTTTTTTCCAAGTGAACTCAGCATGTTTATTTTTACTAACAAAGGTGCCAATTTCTCAGGCCAATGGTCATACTTATTTTTAGTTGCCTTTCGCTCTACCAATTGATGAGATATCTGTTAAAAATAAAACCCAGCTTAACAATAGACAAATGAGAAAGCATCTTGCTAGTCGAAAT
Source organism: Antechinus flavipes (assembly GCF_016432865.1). Taxonomy (NCBI): domain Eukaryota; kingdom Metazoa; phylum Chordata; class Mammalia; order Dasyuromorphia; family Dasyuridae; genus Antechinus; species Antechinus flavipes. Next base: position 60,000,209 of record NC_067400.1, read on the forward strand.
GGAAGCCTCTTTAAGAGAGAAATAAAAAATATTTTTATAAGAAGTCAAATATCCAGCCTATTAGTTTGAATTTCAAGTTTAGTGTTTGACTGGGGGTTTTTAATTTGTTCCTTTTCTAGCCTTTTTAATTGCAAACCCAATTCATTGACCTTCTCTTTCTCTATTTTATACAAATAGGCCTCTAGAGATATGAAATTTCCCCTTATTACCGCTTTGGCTGCATCCCATACATTTTGGTATGATGTCTCATTATTATCGTTTTCTTGGGTGAAGTTATTAATTATGTCTATGATTTGCTGTTTTACCCAATCATTCTTTAGTATGAGATTATTTAGTTTCCAATTATTTTTTGGTCTACTTCCCCCTGGTTTTTTGTTGAATGTAATTTTCATTGCATCGTGGTCTGAAAAGGATGCATTTACTATTTCTGCCTTACTGCATTTGATTTTGAGGTTTTTATGCCCTAATATATGGTCAATTTTTGTATAGGTTCCATGAACTGCTGAAAAGAAAGTGTATTCCTTTCTGTCTCCATTACATTTTCTCCAGAGATCTATCATATCTAGCTTTTCTAGTATTCTGTTTACCTCTTTGACTTCTTTCTTATTTATTTTCTGGTTTGATTTATCTAATTCTGAGAGTGCAAGGTTAAGATCTCCCACTATTATAGTTTTACTGTCTATTTCTTCTTGCAGCTCTCTTAGTTTCTCTTTTAAGAATTTAGATGCTACCCCACTTGGTGCATATATGTTTAATATAGATAGTGCTTCATTATCCATGCTACCCTTTAGCAAGATGTAGTGTCCTTCCTTATCTCTTTTAATTAGGTCAATTTTTGCTTTAGCTTGATCTGAGATCAGGATGGCTACCCCTGCTTTTTTGACTTCACCTGAAGCATAGTAAATTTTGCTCCAACCTTTTACCTTTAACCTGCATGTATCTCCCCGCTTCAGGTGTGTTTCCTGTAAACAACATATTGTAGGATTCTGGCTTTTAATCCATTCTGCTAACCGCTTCCTCTTTATGGGGGAGTTTACCCCGTTCACATTTATGGTTAGAATGACCAATTCTGTATTACTTGCCATCTTGTTAACCCCGATTTATGCTTTCCTCCCTTCTTTCCCCTTTCCCCCCTTCCAAGTATTAAGCTTGTGAGCACCCCTTGCTTCTCACAGCCCTCCCTTTTTAGTGTCCCTCCCCCCGCCTTAGAGTTCCTCCCCCTATCTTACCCCTTTCCCTCCCAGTTCCCGTATTCCCTTCCGCTTAGTTTATTCCTTCCCTTTCCACTTTTCCCTTCTCACTTTTCAATGAGATGGAGAAGTTTCACCATAGATTGAATATGTCTTAAGATTTTTCACTTAAAGCCAATTCTGAAGGCAGTAAGATACCCACTATATTCATCCCCCTCCATTCTTTCTCTCAGATATAATAGGTTTCCTATGCCTCTTCATGAGATGTACTACCCCCACTTTACCCTTTTTCTGGTACAATGTCCTTTCCACATCAATTTCTAGAACAAGGTATACATGTATTCTTTATACATCTATATAGTCAAAATATAGTTCCCAAGATTAATCTTTACCTTTTTAGATTTCTCTTGAGTTCTATATTTGTAGATCAAACTTTTTGTTAAGTTCTGGTTTTTTCATCAGAAATAGATGAAATTCGCTTACTTCGTTGAATGTCCATCTTCTTCCCTGGAAAAAGATGCTCATTCTCGCTGGGTAAGTTATTTTTGGTTGCATACCAAGTTCCTTAGCCTTTCGGAATATCATATTCCAGGCCCTTCGATCTTTTAATGTGGATGCTGCCAGATCCTGGGTGATCCTTATTGTGGCTCCTTGATACTTGAATTGGGTTTTTCTAGCCGCTTGCAATATTTTTTCTTTCATCTGAGGGTTCTGGCATTTGGCCACTATATTCCTTGGTGTTTTGATTTTAGGATCCCTTTCAGTGGGTGATCGATGAATCCTTTCAATGTTTATTTTTTCCTCTGTTCCTATGACTTCTGGGCAGTTCTCTTTGATAATTTCCTGGAAGACAATGTCCAGGCTCTTTTTTTCATCATGTTTTTCTGGGAGTCCAATGATTCTCAGATTGTCTCTCCTGGATCTGTTTTCCAGGTCTGTTGTCTTCCCCAGAAGGTATTTCACATTTTTCTCCATTGTTTGATTTTTTTGGATTTGCTTGACTGATTCTTCTTGTCTCCTCGAGTCATTCAATTCCACCTGTTCAATTCTGATTTTCAGTGAAGTATTCTCTTCACTCACTTTTTTAAAATCTTTCTCTAATTGTCCAATAGAGTTCTTTTGTTCTGTGGAATTTTTTTCCATTTCGCCAATTTTGTTTTTTAGAGAGCTGTTTTCTGTTTCCAGTTCACTAATCCTATTTTTCAAGGATTTTACTTCTTTATCCACTCTCTCTTTAACTGACTTCTCCAGGCTCTTTTCCCACTTTTCTTCTAGCTCCCTTGTGAGAGCCTTTTTAATCACTTCTATGAGGTTCATCTGTGCTGAGGAACAGACGCTCTCCTCCTTTGGGGAATCACCTGGGGACTGTCTGTTTTTAGTCTCCTCAGGATTTAGAGTCTGCTCTCTATCTGTATAGAAGCTGTCAAGGGTTAAAGTCCTCTTCAGCTTCTTGCTCATTCTGTCTATTAATCAGAGACAAACTAGCAAAGAAAAACAGAAAAAACTGGAGTCTTTCTTTGGGGGAGGGGCTGGGTGTGTTATCGAGCTTCCTCTACAGACTGCAGGGGGCAGCAGTGAGGCACTAGCAGGACTGTGCTGCGCCTGCGCTCTGAGATCCCAAAGCGTGCTGAGTCACTGGGGGGGGGGGGGGGGGGGGGGCGGCCAGGTCCTGAGAGACTCCAGCTGTTTGCGGTTGTGTTCTTCAGCCCCGGTGTTTTTAGCTTCTCTGCTGGGCTGTTGACTTGCTGCAGGTTCCAAACCTGTAGCGAAGCTCTCCCCGCAGAGACGGCTACGATCACTCCCCACCCCCTCTCCAGTCTGCTCCCGTGCTCTCACTGCCGCTGCCCGCCGCCTGCGCCCGATCTAAAACCGCCCCAGCCCTCCAGTAAAGACAGACCTTTCTTGGCGGATCTCAAGGATGGCTTCTCTTGGTAACTATTTGTGGGTTTTTTTCAGTCAAGCATTGATTCAGAGGCTTGTAATGAAGTGGATAGTGAGAGAAAGCGCGGAGCTTATGCAACTGTGAGCCTCCTCTCCGCCATCTTAACCAGAAGTCCCAGCCTATTAGTTTGATGTTTAAAGCAAGGGTTGTGGGTGTGGGGAGTGTCGGGAAGATTGAGGGATCATTTATTGATAAATTGGAGACTTTTTTATGGGAAGCAGAAAAATTTAGGTTTCTATTATAAATGCAACTTTCTAAAGAAAGTATATCTGAATTCCACAATTAATTTGGCAAGTATTAAAATTTGTTATGAGTGCATATGCTACTGCTTGTTTTCATGTAGCTAATGAAGTTCCTTGAGAGACTTTTTCAGAAGCTTAAGTAAATCTTTGTGCTTTCCTGTTTGACATGCCAGTTCAGTGATAAATAATTGAGTATGATCTAAGAGTAAACCACACACTTTATATCCCCTCACCTTACATTTGCTTCACCTTCATTCTATATTAGGGAGCTGCTTGAAGTCTGACACTTCATTTATAAAGAAAACTGACTAATTCCGTGTATGATTAGGCTCTAATTGATTTTAGTCCTTTACCATATGTAAAATTGTGCAAAAGAATAATAATAACTAATTTTTTTGTTATTAAATAAAATTCTACTTATTAACATTTTGAAAGTAATTTTTAGGTCATGGGGAGGAGAAGATCTTGAAGCATTGGAATCAATTCAGACCTTATTGATACTTCTCTTTGAGTCTTTAAGCCCTTTCTAATCTGATCCCTTCCTACCTTTTCAGTTTTCTTCTACTTTGCTCCCTTCCATATGTTCTATGGACCAGTGATGCTGGCCTTTTTTTCTTTCTAAAACATGTTACTCAATTTCCCAACTCTTGGGGTGTTTTCACTGGCCATCCCCTCACATGTAGAGTCTCTTCCTCCTCATCTCTCTATTTCCTTTAAGTCTTAGCTAAAATCCATCTTCTGCAAGAAACCTTTCCTGTCTCCCTTAATGCTGGTGTTTTGTTTGTACATAAATGTTTGCATGTAGTTTCCCCTGTTAGAGTGTACATTCCTTGGAAAGAGAGAATGTTTTTGCCTTTGTTTTTATCTCTAATGCTTAGCACAATGTCTGCCACATAGTAAATACTTAAATTCTTGTTGATGACTTGGGGAAAATGACTGAGAGAGCATTTACCATTACAGACCTATGTAACTACTTTCTCTACATAAAAATGTTAATGAATATCATCTCCTTAAGCATCAAGGGCATAAGATATATCCATAGTGGACCACATCTTTTGTCATAATAAAATTGACTGGGAAACACAGAGAATGCAAGATTACCAATATACTCATTTCTAAAATAACCACTCCTTTAAAGTTTTTTTCAACAAAGTGTTTTGTACTTATATATGAAAAATTTTCAAGATACTTTAAAGGACACAACAGAGAGAATCTTTAAAATCATTCTGTGATCATTAACATCAGGAGAGGAATAAATGAATGAGATGTCTGCTCTTCAGAGGTGTTTGCCACTCTCATGGAGAGCTCCAGCAAGAAGGATGCTCCTGTTTGGGGGAGGGTTTGCGTAGGGGGAATTTCAGGTTGCATCACGTTCCAGAACATTGCTGGGTCTTCTGGAAGAAAAAAGAAGTCAAGTTTCTCTTAACCATTCATATTAGGAAAACTAAGGGGAATATCTGTTGTTGAATTATGACACGGTTACCTGGCTCACCCTAAGAGCTTGTCCATTAGTGTATACATCTTGTGAAGACCGTGTGTAAACATCCAGTTGGACCCAGAATTAAAAAGGAGGAAATGAATCCAAACTTCTCCCAGAAAGACAATCCCATCTTTTTAATATTACTTATATTCCGCCAGTGTTACTGTTTTGCCAGAGATTTAAAAATGACTGGCACTGAGAGGACAGTGAAGAAGGTATAAGCAAGCTGCAGCATGTAACGGATAAGGAGCCTTGAAGGAAAACCAGATTTAACTATGTATACACGAAATGCATAGTCAGAAAAAATCCAGACTGTTCACATGACAAGAGTGAGGGATAATTAGTGAACAGCCCCTAGGAGCCACTGGTGTTCTCATGATGTCAGGGAGAAAGATTTCTGGCTTACTGAGGGGGACCGGACAACGGGAGGATACAGACATGGGTTGCCCAGGCATGAAGGGGCTGTTGTTGGAGAAAACGTGCATTGTTGAGAGCAAAAATCTATTTAACTGTGGAGCTTTAGCCTTATTTGAACAGGGTAAAAATGAACACAGCTAGTTTCTTATCATTGGTTTTGCTCTTAAACAGTGCTAGTAATTAAGCTAGCTTTTTAAAATTAAAAAGCAATATGCTTTTATTCACAGATATAGTTCTGAGTCATACTTGGGGATTAGTGTTAGGTTGATTCTCTAGCCATCTTATGATAAGCATCAGCAAATAAATTCCTTAAAATTTCCCTCATTCAACCCATTTGTTTTCCTGATTATTCGCTGACACTTCCAAGTGATTTTGTACCTTCACCTAGCCAGGGACCCCTCTGATGTCCTGTCGGGGTTAGTTTCTAGAGTGTGTTCCCCAAGGGGCCACCACTTTCATTTTGGATCTTGGAATGTGCAGTTATCAAGAATAATGCCCACATTGCTTTTGCTGAGGCTGTTGCCATAGCTTGGTTTTGACTCAGGGGCTAAGCTGTTTTTTTCCCCTCCTAATGGGCACTGTAAGATATATGGAAATTTTGTTCTTGGATCCAGAAGTTGAATGCAGGCTTTCACTCCAAGGCAAATTTGTCTCCCTTTATGAAATGGGAAAGCCAACATAGCTTTTACTCTAGTTGACCAAATAGGACTAAACTGTGAATTACTCATTGGTTTCACTCCTTAAATACATCTGTTTAACTTGTTGGGTATCTAAAATATTTAAAGCATAAACAAAGTGATAAGCAAGTTACTTAGAGGTTGGGATTTGTGAATTGCTAGATAATATACCCAGAAAACCAAGCCATTTTTGAAGTCAATCATGACAGCTCTTCATTAGATTAACGCAGACTGAGCTTGATGATCTCAGTTCTTTCCTTGATGGGCAGTAAGACTGCCAACATATCCAAAATCTGACATAAATGGTGAGAGAAAACACTTGACTGAGGTGAGGCTATTTAAGCTGAGAGGAAGGAAAACATTTTCTGGCTTTGTAACATATTGGTTACAGACATTAATTAGATTTCAAATCTAAATTGTTCAATGATTGTCCGGTTGTTGGGTTGGTTTCTCCCCTAACCCTCAAACCTTAATAATAGGAAACTTATAAGTCTCAGGAAATATACCATATACACCTCAGTTTATTATTTTTTTTATTGTAGCTTTTTATTTACAAGTTATATGCATGGGTAATTTTTCAGCATTGACAATTGCAAAACCTTTTCCAACTTTTCCCCTCCTTCTCCCCACTCCCTCCCCCAGATGGCAGGTTGACCAATACATGCTAAATATATTAAAGTCTAAATTAAATACAATATATGTATATATGTCCAAACAATTATTTTGCTGCACAAAAAGAATCAGACTTTGAAGTAGTATATAATTAGCCTGTGAAGGAAATAAAAAATGCAAGCGGACAAAAATAGAGGGATTGGGAATTCTATGTAGTGGTTCATAATCTTCTCCTAGAATTCTTTTGCTGGTACACCTCAGTCTTGAAATTTGGGTTTTAAATTATTTTTATTATGCTAAATACTCAGCAGAGCCCTAAATTGATTCCTTTTAAAATTTTTTGGTTATCCTTATTGTTCCTCTTAGACACAGCCACTCCGTACTCCTTTTCTCTACCCATACCATTCCTATGAGGCTTCTGGAAAGTAGTACCATGTTCATAGAACTTGATCCTTTTCCTCAGCCCTCAAACCCTCTTTTCATTTTTAGTTTTTGAGTCCTGTTCTCTTAAAACTTTTCATAAATGATGACAGGAATCATAGAATTTAGAGTAAATCTTCAGAGACCTTGCAACTGGAAGGATTGTTAGTGAAAACTCTTTGATGTAACATAGACTTCTTGTCTTTGGAAAGACAGTGAGAAAACTAGTTAAAAAACAGTCATCATGAAGACAAAATACTTGTCTTGAGCAGGACAGCACAAAGATTGGAATACCAAACAATGGGAAAAGATAATTTTTACTGAAGAAACTCACTTTTTCTTCCAAGGCTAGACCAAAACTGTTGTCTGAAGTCCAGGTGATCTTCTAAGATTTAGGCATTTTTATCAGATTATACACTTCCTGCCCAAAGAAGTTTAAAGGCTACTTCCTCCCTCCCTCCCTCCCTCCCTTCCTTCTTACTTAGCTATTTACCTGTCTCTGGCCTAGAATTCATGCTTTCATTGAAGTAATGTTGGATTCTAATAAATATATCCATATTCAGAGAAATAGAATTCTTCTACAATTTTAGAAATTCTCAAATAGAGATATAATTCCATCATGCCATATGTCACAAAAGGTTAAGAGAGTTACCTAAAAGGTGAAGATAAAAGTGCTTCAGCTCTTTTAAACATAATTGAAAAACCTCATAATGGCATAATGAAGGCTAGACTTGGAAAAGACTTTTCATCAAGATGCACTTAATATCGAGAGTGATAAAAATATAGTTGAATGTAGAAGAATCAAAAGAATATCTATAACATTTTAAGAACTTGGTGCCAAATCGTATATGCTAATTGATGACAGAAAAGAGAGGACTGACTGCAAAATAAGACTTTTTAAAGTTGTAAAAATGTATAAGGCTTATTGTTTAAGTCAGTAAATTTAGTTATTTTATTTTGCCCTGATTAATTTGCACACCAGTGTAAGTTTTTTTGGCTACCCCATTATTTTGCTAACTCATGTTGTCCATTTCATGGATGTGGAACTCCAGACCACTTTTCTGCTCTTTGCTCTAATTGTGTATTTATTAGTAACCCTGCCTTTATTATACCTTGTCAGAAATGCTCACCTGTGATATTCATAGAATATAAATAAATTAAATAGTCCTTTGCTTATGTGTTTTTAATGTGTGTAATCCATCTATTTGTGTGACTTCTTTAAGATTATAAATTCCTAGAGAGCAAGTACCAGATATATGGGTTGTTGTTTTTTAAATATAGTTTTTGAACAACAAGGGTATCAAATGCTCTCTGATGATACTAGTGATTTACTTTGGCTTTCTACTTCTAAGAATTATGCATCAATTCTTTAGACAATAAGCAACAAATGAAAGATTGTTCAGAGTTCACATGTGGAATGCAATTTTCTAAAGATGCCTTATATTGTCAGCCTGGCTTGATTTAATTTCACTATTTCTTTTTTTTTTTTTTTTTTTTTTTTTTTTTGGCATGCAGAATTTCCAATTAATAATATAAAAAAGATGGGTGTAAAGAACATTAACATTAACAGTATGTGGAGTAGCATCCTGCATTCGTTTGTCTGTGTGATGGCATCTTAACTGTATAGATACATCATTTTTATAAAGACAGTTATTTTTACTGTATTTGGTTCCACATTGTTAAGCTCTACTAACGTGACCAAAACATCCTCTGTCATGCATTGAATATTGTAATTTAAAAAACAGATTAAATTCATGCCAGGTTTACTTTAGCTAAATAAAAATGAACCCGTGAGAATATAATTTTCTCATTCATGTATTTAAAAGGTCATAGATTTTTTTTTTCATATCTGTTATTCCCCAACTTTTCATCTTTGTTCAATTATATTGCCTATAATTTTGAGGGTTATAGAGAGTTAAAAGCATCTTTAATTCCATTCTTAGTACAGATTTCCTTTGGTTTTATTAAAGTTTAAATTAATTGCAATTTCTTTTTAAGACTATTGGGCTATATTTTCCTTTTTAAAAAATTATTTTTATTTTTCTTCAGTTATATGTAAAAATATATTTTTTTGTTAATGTACATTCGTTTTTTACATGTTTCCATTATATATCATGTGAGGAAAAAAAAGTCAAAACAAAAGGAAAAAACCATGAGAAGAAAAAGATGAAAATAGTATGTGTTGATCTACATTTAGTCTCCATAGTTCTCTTTCTGGATGCAGATGGCATTTTCTATCCAAAGTTTATTGGGATTGCCTTGGATTACTGAACCACTGAGAAGAACTAAATCTTTCATAGTGATCATTGCACGATCCTGCTGTTGCTTGTGTACAGTGTTTTCCTGGTTCTGCTGGCTTCATTCAGCATCAGCTCTTATAAATCCCTCCAGGCCTTTCTAAAACCATCATTTTTTTGTAGAGGAATAATATCCCATTATTTTCATATAACCCTAACTTATTCAGCCATTCCCCAAATGATGGGCATCCACTCAGTTTCCAGTTCCTTGCCACCACATAATTTTGCACATGTGAGTCCTTTTCCCTCCTTTAAGATCTCTTTGGGATACAGATCCATTATGACACTACTGGATCAAAAATATATATACACAGTTTGATAGTTGGGCTATATTTTTAGAAAGTAGTTGCTACACAAGGCTCCTACAGTACTAATCAGTTTATCCCTTGATCGAACTCTGCCGAAGAATGATGAATATTGAAATACCATGTGTAACCCTTTTGATCAAGATATGTATCTTTGCTTCCCCAAATCAAATAAAATATATGATGAAATAGTTTCCAGAGTTTAAGTGATAAGTTGTGGATATTTCCTAAGCAGGAATAAGCTATTAAACTCCATTCTGTCCTCCTGGTATTCAAGGCTGAGACTAGCATACTAGCGTTTTGATTTCCTTTGAAGCATATAAAAGTCGAATGCAGGTAAAAAAAATTCCTTTGATCTCTGCTTTTCTAGCCTATGACGCCATGGCTTTTTTCTATTAGTGGATCTTTCCGGGGGGAGGTGGAAAAAGGGGGAAGCAGGGTAGATCTGGGATTCTATCAGCTAGAGAGTTCTTGTTCTGGATACTCTCTCCACTGACGCACATCACACCTTCAGCTCATTCGTAATTTACAGTCTTAAAAATTGTCCAAGGACACTGAGAGGTTCGTTGGGGGGGATCAGAAATAGGGCGTAAGCTGGAACACTTCGAATTTCGAGGACAGCCTGGGAGTCCCCGTGACAAGTTGCTTGCTCATCTAGTTGTCAGTTTGGGGTGAGATAGGATCTGCCTGAGCAGGTGCCCGTTTTCAATCTTGGAATTAGTCTACTTTCGGGGCAAAGCTTTCCCTGACTCCGTTACTTTATTTGGGCGGACTCTTTGCCAGCTGTCTGTCTTTGGGGTGTTCAGAGCTGCCTCCTCTCCAGGCAGTGCTTTGAAGTCTGTGAAATGCATGTGTAATTTAGGCTGCCATATTTGGCAGTCCTGTTTTAAAAGCAGAATTGTTTGATGGCGTGACACGAGGAAGAAGGGGCCTGCTAACTGAGCTAGAAAGAATGGAGACATTTCCATCTGATCCAAAAAGTCCAAACAGTTCTGAAGAGTTTCCTGTGATGTAATATGTTCTCAGTATCAAACACTAGAAAATAGGGGTTTTACCTCGCTGATTCTCAAGGGGGGAAGGATTTGTAGGAGATCTAAGGCCTCGGGGTCTTTTGGTTGGTTTGTTTTTAATTTCACTGACAATAAAAGAAACATGTAAAACTGGAATACAAATAAGTAATCTAGATGGAGATTCTTGCAGCACTGGAAGTCACTAAAACTGGGTGATTCGAGCCCCTTTTTACCCAAAGTTGGGATGATACCTCTTTGACAAGTGTCAATGTATTTTTACAATTAAATAGGTGGGAAATGTAGTTGATGAGAATGAAATGGTTCTTATTATGTATGGTTCCTTGAGATAGATGGCCTCCAAACTCAGTAAAAAACATTTCCAAATTCAGCCCATTTCTTTGATAATCTTTATGACTGTGTTGTACCTTATTCCAAGTTAAATGTTGTTTACTTTAACTGCAAAAAAAAAAAAAAATAGTCTTGAATTCAAAGTGTCATTGATTGTGTGTGAGGTATCATTTAGGTAATTTGGAGATCTTAGAGAGATTAGAAAAGCAAAGGTTACCAAAATAATGCTTCCTGTTTGTAATGCTAAGTCCTTTTAGTACTTGTTGTGATGCCCTCTCCTAGCAAAAATGGAACTACAAAGTGTTTTCAGTACATGTCTGTGTTAAAGTAGAAGCATGTGACCCCCCAAAATGGGTAACACATGGTGAAGATACCCAGAAGCAAGTCAGAAATATGAAAGAGAAAACTGAGTTCTGTTTTATTCTATTCTTTTAGTTTTAGCAATTAGACTCTTCATTTTGTAATACACATGTAGTTGCTTTCATGAACTTTTGTGCTCATAAACGTTTTAATATAAAACTCTAGTGAAAATCATAGACTTCATACTAGACTTGTTTCCATGGTAATAACAGCACCCTATTTACTTGTCCACATGGGGCATCTCTTGTGCTCATTAATAACATAAAAGAAGGGGGTAAATTCTTATACTGGTTCATTCTTTGTAATATCTATATGTGTTAAATTTGATGCTGATTTCAAAAAGAACTTAATCTCTTGACTTACAAAACAGGTTAGACAGTCATAGTTATTGACTTGAGTTTAAACTATGATCTAAGATTTAGGTTTAAAAAGAGTATATTGCCCTGGTCTTTTTTTTACCAGACACATCTTTTTACTTTTAAAATGCATTTACTTATGCATTTTGTCCTGAATCAGTTGTTTCTGGGAGGAAAAAAAAAAAAAAAACTTTCCCCCTAAATCAAACACTACCTTGTAACAAAGAGAAACTATTAAGTACTGTCATCTGCTCCATTGTATCTGATAGCATATATAGTTTCTCCCCTACCTTCTTGTCAGGAGAGTGGTTCAGATCATTTAAATGCAAATCTTGGTTGGGTATTAAGAATATAGCCTTTAAATAAACTAAGCATATCCACATTTATGCACATGTATTTATATGTCAATATTGGTCATATATATGTCAATGTGGTAATACTAGTTGCTTAATGCTTATGCTCAATTAAATGCTTAATATTCCTAAATAGATATTTACTGGTAGCTATCCAAGTTCTATAGTTTTTGCATTTTCTTTTATGGTATAGTATAGTATTTGCAAGGGAAGCTAGATAGCACAGTGGATAGAATGCTGTGCTGGAGTCAGGAAGACTCATCTTCACAAGTTCAAATCTGGAACTCTGGCTTCAAACATGTACTAGCTGGGTGACCCCAAGCAAGTCACTTAACCCTCTTTGTCTCAGTTTCCTCATCTGTAAAATGAGCTGGAGAAGGAAATGGCAGATCACTCCAGTATCTTTGCCCCCCAAACTGGGGGACATAAATTGAATGGGGAGACACAATTGAAATGACAGCATCATAGTAATTACAAAATCTTCAACTGTATCTAATACCTATTATTTATACTTGATGAATATAGGAGGTGAGTATATAGTAATAGAAAGTAGACTAAGAAAAAAAAGTATGAGTAAAGTTCAAAATAATTTCTAAAGTAAAGGTGCAGGTAACCTCTTGATAAAGAAGAAATGAAACAAACTTTCTTATTTCTTCTCCAGATGTAGGTGCAAGAAACCACCGGCATCTCTGTGCTGTTTATTACAACAAGAACCCTGGGTTTGAGATTATCCATGGCCTGCTGGATAGAATTATGCAGCTATTGAATGTGCCGTTTGGTGAAGACAAGGGCTATGTGATCAAAGCAGCTGAAGGTAAGCTACCACCTGATGCCATGATTCTTATAATAAAACAATGGAGAAATTAATTCATCTTGTGGGGAAGAGTTTTGCTTTCTTTCAGTTGCTAGAGTTTTTCAAAAGTAAGCTTTTCAAATATTTTAACAGAACTGTTTCCAGATTTCTCATGAGCATTGTGTGGTATTTATATCCTGGTTGAGATGACATAGGAGCATCCCTAATTTACATGTGCCCTGAACACACCAGCATCATCCAAGCTGGGAGCCTAGAAAAAGTTATGTACTCTAGAGTTGCCTGTCTGAATCTTTGGAAACAAGAGAAAAAGCCTCACCCGTTCAGAAAGACTTTTTATATGTTAATTTAGAGTTATCAGATAATCTAGATCTGGACGGGAAACCTATGATATGAAGCCAAAGTACAGCAAAATCTTAGTTATGGGGGCACAAGCTTAACCAAGGTAGCTGAGAACTATATGCTCAATCTGTTTGCCACTTTTTCTTTAAAAAGTTCTGAAATCTCTAGATTTTTAACCTTAGACTATGTTTAATCTACTTTTCTTCTGTCAACTGTGAGATCCGGAGGAAACCTAAAATAAATATTTTTGCCACTAGTTACTTTAATTAATGTTTTTCAAATAATTTCCAGTGACTTTTCTATTTTGGAATCATTTGTGCCTCCTTACATTTTTAATCAAATTTTATTATTGAAATATTTGCTGCTTTTCCCAGTATAAAATTTTTGGGAAAGATTCTGTTTCTCCTCAGGCTTACTGCTTTGTCCTTGAGGACAGCCATAATTTCCTTTGTTTATGAATCCTTATTTCAAGTGTGCCAAGAGTGAAGTTATGGGTCTGTATATTAGTGAAGATTTGTTTGACAAAGTACTGTATCTATAAAAATGGAAACTTAGAGAGCGATCCAGGCAGGTTAACTGAAGAAATTAGTTAACTAAAAACATGATATTCTTCAGGCGTGCCATTTAACTGAGATATAATTGTACATTTATTCTTATTTGAGATGGTAACTTCTATAATGACAGTATCTCTGTTATCTAAAAATGAGCTTCTTCATATTCAGACTGCTCTTTCAAAAGAAGCATCATTTAGATTGTTAAACATAGAAGAGCCATGTTTCTATAGAAGGGGCATTATAGATCTGATCCTTCTTGTGCTATAGATGAGGAAAAAAAATAAATTTAAAAACTAATAAGTAGTAAAATTTAAAAAATAGTAAATATTTAAATTTAAAATTATACCTTTGTCAGTATAAATATACCAGAAAAATGGGAGAGGAGGGGGCGGAGTTTCTTGTAATTTTGTAGCCACCAAATCTGAAATATAACTTGAGTCAGAACCTTCTGGGTAGTACAAATTAGCATTTTTATTTTAAAATTCAGGAAGCACCTGACACACTATCCCCTGCACCACCTAGCTGCTCACAATAAACATTATCTTGGATTGAATTTTTAATTTGTAAAGTTAATAGCAGAAATTTATATAAACTTGAATGTCCTTTTCATCCACCCTCATTTTTTATTAGAGCTATTTGAGGCCATGATAGAAAAATTAATCGATGTAAGGTTATGCTGAGGAGAAGATTGTGACTTGGGCCCAGGTACTCTGGCACCACATCCACTGTTCTTTCCATCATACTTCTTTGCTGCTCAAAGTTCTGTGGTATTTTTCATTTCATGAACCACTTTAGCAATCCTGTGGCATTTGATTTGTCCATTGACTCAAGACTGAAAAATGGATGCAAACTCAAACCTTTTAAATCCATCGTCTTTTCTCCTTACAATCACAAGTTGGAAAACACATAGAAGAACAAGTTGCTTGTGACAATTGTTGAATAACTTGTGTCACTAGATACATATACAAACACACACATATAATTTACCATGAATATTACTACACTGATTCTTTAGTTTTCTTTGACATGTTCTTTGGATCTCATTTTAAGAATAGTTTTATAATTTATATTTAATTTTCTCTCATATCTTACCAGATATTCTATCCAAATAGAAACTCTTAATATAATTACTTGGTCTGGGTCATCCGATGTTATGATTTACAAAAGGTTGCCAATTGAAAAAGGACTAGGTATTTTATTTCCTTCAGCAGGATTAGCATATTTAGGTGTATCCTTTTCCCTGAAAAACTAGACTTGTGTCTTATCCTGAGTGCTTTTTGTTAGGATGTGTTTGGAAAGAGGCCTCCAGTCAGAGTTAATGGCATTGAGTATTATACAACTTATTTCTCATCTGCTGGTGGGGAAGGGCACAAGGGCCCGGGGACGTAAGGCCTTCATTACGTCACATGTATTACCATTTATGATTTGTGAAGTTTAAGAATCCCACTTGGGGAGGCCATGTGTCCTTGGGCCGTCCTTTGGTCCAAATCTTCACCGAAAAGTGTTCGCCAGCCCCCCAGATCTATGGTGCTACATCTTGATTTGGAGAGTTGCTTCCTGATGTCACCTTGCCGCTGTTATTTGTTGTTCAGCTGTTTGCAGAGACCCCTTTCTTCTAAGAAGAGGTCTGCGCTATCTCAAAGTAGATTAGGAGCAAGTTTCCTGACATCCTGGATTATTAAGTTGTCTTCTCTTGCCCTGGCACTTGGCCTGCTTCTTAATAATTCAAGATCTCTGGTGGTTTTGCCGATCATAATAGAGTCAGAGCTGCTCGCCAGGGTGAGTCCCTGCTAACGGCAGCTCTAGGGCCGACTCATGGCAGGTATTTTTCTTCCCTGCCGTCTGTCAGATGAGCCTTGCCAGGTTGTGTGCATGGGGCTTTGTTGGGGCTCCCATTAAGTTCTCTGGGATTTGGGGTGTGGAAAGATTCTTTCCTTCCCATCTTAAGTGAAATCCAGAAATTCATTTTATCAATCACTTCATTGCTTCCAAACAGTGCCATTGACCTTGGAGTTTAACCTTGCTTCTGCCGCAGCCGACAGCACTCCCTACCATGCAGTCACTGCAGAAAGCTACTCACAAAGCCCTTGGCTACAGTAAAAGTTGGAAGTCATCACAGCTTATGCTTATTGTTTTATTTGCTGAGTCCTCTGCCAATTAAGAACATAAATGAGATAGGATGTCAAGCTGATGATAGACTAAGGTCAATTGATGGGTGAAAGAAATAGATCCTCTCCCATCTTAACAGACTGCAGAACATTTAAGGGTTTGAAGAGAGGTTCAGTTCTCTCAGTGTTGTAGTTGGTTTTGATCAGATTATTATAGCTCGTGTATTTGCTTTTCCTCCTTCATTTTTGTGGGTTTTTGAAAACTAAATTATGTATGTTGAAATGCACTTATCCTTTTCAAAAACCATTTCTGGGTAGGAAAAAATTCTTAACATTTTTGTGTTTAAAAGTTAGGTATGGTTGGCTAAATCAGTGAAAGGAAGTCAATTCTAGTATAATGGAATGGATTTTGTATGTAATCCCTTACACTGAATTAGATGTATTTTTTCTTTAGAAAAATTCTTATATAGTTAATTTTGAGCATAACATGTTTCATCTGAAAGTGCCAAGTTAAAGTTGAGATGATTTAAGCCAAGAAGGCCAGATTCAGGGTCTCTTTAGGTCTGATTACATCCCTTTCCATGCTTCTTTGAATCAGAATTCATCCTATGAAATAGAAACTGTGCTTAAATATTTTAGTCTGTTCACACATTGAACCCTTGCCATATGTACAAACCATGGTATTTAAGCACCTTCTGTTACTCTAACACCTAAATGGCCATTGACTTGACCTCCAGGTCATGGCCTTTTCCCCTCTCTAAGGACACCTGTGAAAGATTTCAAGATCCTAGAAAATATGGGTGAAATCGTGATGTTCCCCTGGCCTTCACACTGGTTTTTAGTGTAATCTGAGCTTGCAAGTGTATGGGAAAACATGCTTTGGGTGGCTTACAGCAGTGAAGGTGATGAGCTGATCAACAGCCTTGATGATTTCTTTTAAATAGAGGATAAAGACTAGAGGGGCAGGCTGTTCATGTTTTCTTTAGTGAGTACCATTGTTCCCATGTGTAGATAAAGGACACTGTGACCTACAACTATATTAAAGGGGGGAGACCTACAGCGGCATATTTAGTCATTTCAGAGAGGCCATTGACCCAGTTTGTTGGT
Organism: Antechinus flavipes; assembly: GCF_016432865.1. Lineage (NCBI taxonomy): Eukaryota > Metazoa > Chordata > Mammalia > Dasyuromorphia > Dasyuridae > Antechinus > Antechinus flavipes. The sequence continues at coordinate 60,017,140 of NC_067400.1, forward strand.
TCCTGCTAACTAACTAATAACTAAGTTGTGCTCAGACTATTGTCTCTCAGTTTACTTTCATTTTCAAATGTAACAGCTGGAGAAAATAAGAGGGAGTTAGGTGGTCAATTCCCATTCAGGCAACTGTCTGGTTGCAAATTGATTAATTTTTTTCACATTTTATTTAGAAATATGTGAGATAGAAAATATCAAAATTGCTTATACCCTACAAATAGAACTTGTAAACATGGACACTATAGAAAAAAATAGTCAGCTAAAACTTTTCACTTAGTATTCAACTCTCAACAAATACTGTGTTAGCTGTTGAACTTAATTAAGAGGCAACTATGATTTTTTACAGGTGTGCCTCGTTAAAAAAAAAAAAAAAAACTTAAGTATACAAATCAATGACATATGGGATGATTGGATAAAGAGAATTTTCTCCTGGGTTCTGCTCTCCCTCCTCTATCATATTTAAAATAGTATTGACTTGTAGACAGTCTATCAGGAATATATATATTTTTTGCTGTGCCAGGGAATCAAATTCTGAAAAGAATTTTGCAGTTTGTACATCCCCCTTTTGCTTGCTTCTTTATAAACTAACATCTCTCTGACATTCTGGGGCAAGCTGAGGATTTTGCATTAGTGGTGACAACTCAAGTAGAAATGGGGGTCACTGTTGACTTATTTTCAAAATGTAATATGTATGTTTTACTATATTTTTATTTTGTTAAATATTTCCCAGTTACCTTTAGATTTGAATTGGCCTGTACCCAAAAATGTACATTTGACATGGCATATTTGACTCCTCTTAATTCTCAGAGGTCATTAGAGGTCATCCATTAAATCACCAATTTGTTTGTTTGTTTGTGGCTTTTTGTGAGGCAATTGGGGTTAACTGACTTGCCTAGAGTCACATAGTTAGGAAGTGTTATGTTTCTAAGGCCAGTTTTGAACTCAGGTCCTCTTGACTTCAGGACTGGTGCTCTCTCCATTGCTTCATTTAGTTGCCCCACTCACCAGTTTTTTCCCCATTTTTTTTTTAATAGAATTCTCTTTTATAAAAATTCACTGTTTGTACATGCTCTTATTTACTTCCTTGCTTTCTTTAACTAAATAAATTATATTGAACATATTTTGGGATGCATAAGGTCGTTATTATAATTAACTTTTGTACAGTGCTATAGATGATTTGTGACCTGAAGCTCTGGAACTTTCATTCTTAAATTAATCCGTTATGTGATCTTGGTAGCTTGTCATGGAGCTTTCCCCATAAAAGTGGAACAGAGAAGCTGCATCCTTTATCATCCCTCAGCCTCATGTGCAGTGTAATGTAGCTGCTCTTCCCTGCGATTAATTACTGTATCTGAGGCAGGAGCAACTATGTCCCCTTAGCTCGTTTATTTCCCCCAGTGAAATTAATATCTTCATTGACTTTATTACTGTCTTTGACTTGTTAACAAACTTTAAAACATTCTCTTATTTCAAGATGCCCCAGTAAACCTCAGCTCGTTATCCATTAACTTACTATTATTTTAAGATCTAATTTTCACAAGTATGAATGAGAGAAAAGTAATGGGTGCAACTTCTTGCTATAAGTTTACCAATGATCTTTGAACTGCTAGAGCCTGGCAGTTTTCTTAGACTGTATTGCTTCTAGGAAAAAATATCAACAACAGTGTATTTTTGATATTTAGTACTCTTTGGCTTCAATTGACTTTTTCCAGTTCATTTTACATTACTCCCCTTCTTTTACAAGAAATACCATTGAAACTAGACTACTTACTGTTATCCAAATCCATCATTCCATCTCCTGGTTCAGTGCCTCTCTGCAGGTAATATCCCCCATGCGGGGAATATATCCTTGCTTCCTCCATGCCTTTTAGAGTCCCTAGCTTCTTTCAGAGTTTCAAGTATGACCCATTCCAAGCCTACCTGATCTCCTCACTGCATATCCACACTACAAAACTCTATCCCTCCTGAATTATCTTGTATTTATTTTATTTTTTTTTGGTCAGATATATTTTTATGCAGAAAAAACTTCCTTATGTTTAGAAAAATACAACAGTGGAATAGTATTCTCAGAACATAATGGTTTCCCATTCAGCTAAAGTTCCCCCTAGCTTGAGATTTTCAAGTCAAGATTGATTGAGAACTTGTAATTGAATATTGGACAGGTAGGTCTTGTCAATCTTGAATCTTGGTCGGTTTTAGGTTTATGCCTCTGAAATCTCTTGCAGCCCTGAGATTCTGTAATTCTGTGTTATATCCCTCAGGAGAATGTAGTTTCATGAAGTCTTAGGCTGTTTACATTTCTGACTTTGTATGTACAGCATCTTGCACCTAATTAAGTGATGAATGTTCATTTTATTGAATTTTCATCTGAAGAACAATGTAGTTAAATTTTGGAGAGACTTATCATCTGAAAATTACCTCCCAGAAAATGAAATTCTTTCAGTCATTCATGAAAACTCTTATCTTTGGGTGTGGAAGGTTGTTCTTTGTTATCACTGGATACAGCTAGTGCAAGAGCAAAGGATTTGAATAATTCTATTCTTGCATATTTTAAAATTATTTTTATTGACAAGTATATTTTCAGTATATTTGTGTATTATTCCCATAAAAAAATCTGTTTTTGAATAGACCTATGTTAGTACAAGTCCACACCTGCTTTCTAATTTGAGTCTTTGTTCTTCTAGGACATTGATAGTATAAGTGACTTGCTCAGAATTACACAGCCAATATGTGTCAGAAGCAGAAATTGAACCCCACTCTGATTTTGAGAATGACTTAGGCATAATTAATACTCTCTTTAAATAATAAGGTCTGATTTTTTTTTTTTTTTTTACTGAGCACTTGGTAATATAGGAAACATTATATACACACAAACATAAAAATGATCATGATCAAATTAGATTTATATGAAGAATACATGAGTTGTTCAATACTAGAAAACAGCATAATAAATCATACTTGAAAGACAAACAGTAGAAAGCAAGGATTCTCAGTCTTGAAGGAGAACATTTTCACTATCTTCAGAGCCAGATTTGAATACCACAATGCATTTTTTGTGCAAGGCAAAGCACTGCAAGGGGAAGGTAGCTGAGGTCTGAGTATCCTGGGTTCTTAGGTAAAACATTTCAAAAGACTTATGGTTAAAAAAATCAATAACTCTTCCTTTAAACAAAAGGCATATTTGCAGGCAGTTCAGTTGAATAATTTCTAGAAGTAATAACATCATCAGAATTTTGTGTTAGTTTTAGAAGCTCTGAAAAGTTAGTGATTTTGTTTTCACGTGGACTATAACAAATCTGGCTCTCATTCTTTCAAAGTATGCAGTAATTTGATTGCTTTGCTTTCCTGATTCACTAACAAGAGTTTACTGGGGGAGAAAAAAAGCCAGTGTATTAAAAAATTGCATCTCTCATTAATCAGCTTGGCACAATTATGTGATTCTATTGCCTGTTAAAAGTTTAAGTGCCTTCTTCCTTCCCGTCTATTCCACTCCCTATTAAGTGAAAAGTGTGGCTTAAGATGTAAAAAAAAATTAATGCTATACCATCATTCAGCTAATAGTTTATCACCTATAAAGTGTCCATAAAATTAGTTATTTTCTTATGTCACTTTCTGTCATTTAATATTCCAAGAAGTTAGAGCTTAGGACATTTTAATATCAAAATATTAAGGAAATTATTTCTCTCCACAAAAGAACATTACTAGTTTTAAATCACAGTTTGCTTAGTTCAAATCATTTTTTTCTGCTCTCATTAGTTGTTATACTTTGAACGTTTTAAATAGGTAGCACTAGAATCGGTCTTAAAGTCAAGACAACTCACTTCAGATCCTGACTTTTGACACTCAGTAGCTCTGGCTATAGGCAGGTCACTTAATTAATTTGAGAATCATCTTTCTTATATGTAAAATTATAACACTAGCCCTACCTCCCTTACAGGATAGTGAGGAAACTTTAAATTGCTATATGGAGATGAGTTGTTATTGTGCCAGGAGTCTGGAAAGTTAAGATTTGTTTTTTTAATTCAGACCATTTTATAAGAGAGCAGAGCTTCAAATCTGGGATTTTGTGGATATGGAAGATTTTAGGGGATCTCTGAACTTGGATAAGCAGAAAATTAGGTATTTATTTAAACATAATTGGTTTCCTTTGTGATTATTTATTTTATTTTATTCATTTTAAAACATCATTCTGAACAGTCTGTAGTTTTTGCTTGATTGCCAAAGACACATACAAAAAGATTAAGAACCTCTGTACCCAAGGATAGTCTAAGATGATTAGCTTCGTTGAGGTCAGTACATGGTTTTGATTTGGTTCTGCATGTTGGAGAAAATTCCTCCTTGAAGTTCTGTTCTCTCTTGGCTTCCATAATATACTACTACTTTTTTATTCATAATTTGAGTGATCTGCACGGTTCTTTCCTTTAACCTTTTTTTTTGGACTCTCTTCAATCTTTTTTTGGGAAAACTCATCCATTTCCACAGAGTCCATTTTCATTCCTATAGAGTTGACCCTTTCATTTTTATCTTCAACCAGCCAGTGCTTCCAGCTCCTATTCTAGTACTTGTCTCCTTTGAATGTAGCAGTAGTTCCTTCAAACTCAACATGGCAGAAACCTGATTTTATTATTTCCCCCTCAAATTAACTTGCTTTTTTTTCCTATATAAATATCTCAAATGAGATTATATACATAAAAGGCTTTGCAAACCTGAAAGCATCACATAAATGTCAGTCCTTAATATTTCTGTCAAGATTCTTCTGAGTTCCTCACTTCATGCATTCAAAGTATTGTGGGTTTTTTTGCTATAAATTCTTCTCACATGTATCCGTTTCTTTCTGTTCCCTTTACCACCCCTCTACTACAGACCTTTATTACCACCCTTCTAGACTATTGCAACAGCCTACTTATGGACTCTGGTCTTTAATATCTCTGCTTCCTTCACAAAACTGCCAACTTTATCACATGCACAGAACTCCATTTTTTAAAATGAGTGGTTTTCATACATTTAAAGGCACATGAAATATTATTTAGTGGGACTCTTAGCCATCACACACTATACTGCATATGATGAAAATAAGCAAAAAGACCACTATAATGGTTATTGCAGTTTGTGTGCCAACTTCCGTAGCAAAGAATGAGAAGATAGACAAAGCCTGTTGAAGATCCGATTAAACCAGAGTAAGTTAACATTTGGTTTAGTACTTGGCTGTGTCAATTGAAAATTGGACACAGGGGAGGACAGTGAAAAATATCTTGGAAGATGACTCCAGTTTAGGAGATAGGAGCCAAAAGCTTAGGGATGATTGCAGAATCATGAATACTTTCTTCAAGAAGAGAATAAGGAGGCAATCATTGAATAGCAAGTTCTGAATAATATCCCCCACACTCAAAATGATGCTGACTTGACAAAGATTAAATGTAATAGAAAATAATCAAATACTTAGTTAACATTGTTGGACTCATTTCCAAATCGTCAGTTTTCTTAGTTCAGAAATCAAAGTCATCACTAACTTAGAATAAAGAATTTTTAAATGAATGTATATGCTAAGCATTTAAAACAATTTAAGCTTAAGTTATTTAAAGAAATCACTGATGCTAAAAATTAGAAATGGATAAAATAACAGATATCCACGTGACTGTCATCATTTCCAATGGAAGCTGAACCAATGTAGCACGAAATGGAAACAAGTTGAGTCTGTTGATTGGAGAACGGCTGATTGAATTTTGGTATGAACTAAATGGAACATATTCCTTAGAATGATGATTATGAAATATTTGGAGAAATTTGGGAATACTTGCCATATATTGATACATAGCCAACGAAGCAGAACGAAAAGAATAATGTTTATATTGGTCATGGTAATTTAAAGGAAAACAACACTAAATAGTAGCAGAATTCAGATCACTTCAGTGACCACCGTTGACTCCAAAAGTCTGATGATGAGCTCCCTCTTGGCAAAAAGTACCATCAGTACTGTGTGCTGACAGATATGATCAATATGTTGATACCAATTCTTTTTACAAGAAAGGATTCTTTGGGAATTTGTATTTGGAAGTGATAGCAATATAAAAAACAGTGTCACTGAAGCTTTTTTTTTTTCCTTTTTCTTTTTTCTTTCTTTCTTTCTTTTTTTTTTTTTTTAAATAACCAATGTAAAGCAATTGCCACTCAGAAGTCAAAGAACCTAGAAGCCTTCTCAGCCAGAAAATAATGTATGTCCTTACTAAGTGGAAAGATATAGCAAACAGAAGTAACATTATTTTAGAAAATGAACTTATTTGTTCATTCTTACTGAATAGGATGGGGAAAGATTATTATCAGTAAAGGAGTAAATGGGCTTATAGAAAACTTAATAAGAATATTAAACTTGATCATCTGGGAGTATTTAAAATTGAAATTCGAAGGATGATAACAAACTATAATAAACTTTTTTTCCTGTGGCACATTACACTTGAACTGTATCATCCCTTTCTCAGGGTACAGTATAAAACAATATATTTGACACAAAAGAAAGCAAAAGTTGGAAGATTACCTGGACCAGACTTAGTATACACAAAGGAGGTCTATATCTGGAGGGTTTTGAGTCTCAGCGAATAAAGAAAAGGGAGAAGATATCAAAAGATTGGGGAGGGGGGAAGATTACATTTGTTGTTATTAAGTCGTGTCTGACTCTTTGTGATCACGTGGTTACTTAGAATATGAGAGTTTGAAGATTACCTTGGTGGCCATCCTGTCCAACTCATACACCAAAGGAATCCCCATTATAACATTACCCAACAAGTGGTTATCCAGCCTGTGCTTGAAGTTCTCCAGAGAGGGGAACCCATCCCTTGAAGCAGCCAGTTCTGCTTTGGGGTAATTCTGATTGTTAGGACGTTTTTCTTCCTATCTGACTTAAATTTGCCTCTTTAAAATTCCCACATTGCTCTTGGTTCTTCCTTTTGGAACCAAACAGAACAAATTTAATGTATTCTCTATAAATAGCTTTTAAAGTACTTGAAGATAGCTATCATGTCCTTCTAGGGAATTTTTTTTTCCCTCTAGGCTATACATACCCAGTTCTTTCAAACAATTCTCATATGTCATGAACTGTTCACAGTTGTACTTGTCCTGCTATGGATGCTTTCTAGATTTTCAATATGTTTCTTAGACTAGGGTACCCAGAACTGAGCACAATACTCCACATGAGATCTGACAATGGCAGAGTACAGTGATATTATCACCTTCCAACTCTGGAAGCCATGACCCTCTTAATGGTAACATTACTATTTTTGGCTACCATATTTTACTATGGCTCATTGAGTTTGCAATACTCTAGAACTCTCGGATGCTTTGACCAATTGCCTTCTATCTGTGTTTCTCCTTCTAATATTTGTGGAGTTGATTTTTTTTTTGGGGGGGGTTCCCAAATACAAGACTTTCCTTTATTAATTTTTGAGTTTTATTATATTAGATACAGCCCAGTACTCTAGGTCCTTTTGGATTCTGACTCTGTCAGCTATTGGATTAGCATTCCTTCCCATCTTTGTGTCAACTGCAAGTTTTATGAGTTTACCATCTTTTGTCTTTATCCAAGTCACTAATAAAAATATTAAAACAATACAGGACCAAGTCAAAAGTCCTTTGTTATTTCACCGGAGATCTGTCATACCTGTTGACTCTGAATTATCAACAATTACTCTGAGTCTGACCATCCAATCAATTTGGACCCCTGCTGGTCTTTTAATCTCTTTCACCACTTTCTCTATAAGACTACTTGGTCAGAAGCTTTGCTAAAATTTAATTAAACTCTATCCCATAGAATTCTCTTCATCTGGTAGTTTCCTGGTACTGTCAAGAAATGTACTATCATGATCTCTCCTAATGAAACCTTCTTGACTCTTGATAATCATAGCTTCCTCTTCTAGATGTTCACCAAACTGTCTCTTTAATCATTAGTTCTAACATTTTCCCAAGAATCAAGTCTAGCTCACTGACCTGTATTGGACAGACTTTAATCTCCTGGGAAAACTGGGATAATTGTCTTTTTCTCATTTGTAGCTCATTTCCTAATTTCCATGAATGCTTTAGTATCACTGTGAGTGGTTTAGCATCACATTCAGTATTTCTTTTAGGACCCAAGGATGGGCTTCACCTGGGCCAGGTGACTTGAATTCATCATGGGCTCGCCTACTATCACACTTTTACTGAGAATTGATTTCCTATTAAAAATTTTTGTTCTTTCATTTCTCATAAATATCAAAATGAAATTCAGGCTATTTCTGAAAAAGAGCCAGCATTTTCCATTATATGTATCGTGCATCCTCATGTAGTTCTATGCTTTATTTAACATAAATTCATGTGTTTTGTTATCTTTATACTCTGTCACCAAAGTATAAGGCTCCTCTCTAGGAAAGAATTCCTTTTATAACCCCCCAAGAACCTGATATAGTTTGGGATTTTTTTTTTCCATGAGCAAAAGTTTCTTTGCAGATCTTACTAAAAATCTGAGGCATATATCCTCATGAATTGGGATTTATTTAAAAATGTATTTGCTGTTGATTGGGATTGAATTTCTAGCCATGTCTTCAAAGATATGATCAGCAAATCTTTAGGTGTTGTCACTAAAATTATTGCTAAAAAACTACTTCTTACTAACATTTTAAAATTTCATTTTCAAGAGAACAGAAATTGGTGCTATGTTCAGCCATTAAAGAAGTAGGAATATAATGGAAATCTTAATAATAATAATAGCTGTTATTTAGGCTATGAACAAACTCAAAAGATTCAAACCTCTAACAACCCATGTGAAAGAACGTTTTATATCATAACTAATAAGAGAAACATAAATCAAAACATTTCTGAGGCTAAGGATATTGGTGACAAAGTATGTAGAGCATCACTATATTAGGCCCATCAATTGGGGAATGGCCAAACAAATTGTGCTTCATGGTTAGAAATGTTACTATGCTATAAGGAAAAAATAAACAGGATAAATACATGTGAACTGATTAAAATGGAAGTAAACAGAATCAAGAAACTATCACAATGAAACATATACAACATCATACCTGATTTATGCAAAATTACGATAACCAACCATGGTCTTAGAGAAGAGGTATGAAAAAATACCTATACCTGCCTTACTGAAGAAATGGGGATCCATGGATATGGAAGATAATATTGGAATTTTTAATATGTTTATGAGTTCTGTGGAACTTTTTTATTTTTAAAAATGTATTTTAAGGGTATGTAAAATGTATTATAAGGGGTATGTGTATATATAAATATTGTATAGCTCTTTGGGAGAAAGTAACGGGAAAAATACAGTGATAAATGTAGATGATAAAAAGGTTTCAAAAATTTATTTAAAAGAAGAATAGCTGATATTTTTGTAGCACTTTAAAGGCAAGAAGCAGGGCGGTGTGGTATATAGAAAGCTTGGCCTGGAATTTGAAGACATGGGTTCACTGACTCCATGTCTGCTAATTTATTCAATTAGTAGACAATTGAATGAAACATTTTATTCTTTTGTTTTTAGTCTATAAGTTGTTCTTGAGAAAGGCCTGCATTGTATGAAAATACCAGTAGGATGATATTGCCCGCCCATTTGCCTTGTGCCTCAATCTCAAGTAATATATAGATTTAGCTGATATTGCAATTGTTGGGTTAGTGCTCTATTTTTTTAACATGTGGATTTTTAAAGTTAATTTATTTTTCATATCAGAAATGTTCCTGTCAACATTAGTGACACCTGAGAGCCTTATTCATCATTTTGCAGACCTTACAGTGGCTATCCCTATTTATAGACCAGCATTATAGGTTCAGCATCTGTTATCACCACTAGTTTTCATCAGTGGCCTTGGGTAAGAAGTCACCTAGGAAATCCATTTCGAATATATCCCCTTCACAATGGCCTGGTGAGGTTTATTGAATATTAATGCTGTCTTTTTATGATGATACCTTTTTTTCCTTCATACACTAATTTTCTTTTCTTTCTTTTTTTTAATTATAACTTTTTATTGACAAAATATATGCATGGGTAACTTTTCAACATTGACCCTCGCAATCACTTCTGTTCCAACTTTTCCCTTTCCTCCCTCCATCCCCTCCCCTAGATGGCAGGCAGTCTCATACATGTTAAACATGTTAAAGTGTATCTTAAATACAATATATGTGTACATATTTATATAATTCTCTTGTTGCACAAGAAAAATCGGATTTAGAAAGAAGGTAAAAATAACCTAGGAAGAAAAACAAAAATGCAAGCAGTCCACAGTCATTTCCTAGTGTTCTTTTTCTGGGCATATACTAATTTTCATATAGATCCTGTTCTCCAATTAAAAACATTTTATAAACTACTTGTTTGTAAAATTAAAATTCTGATGTAATAAGCAAAAAAAAATGCAATCTGTTATACTCATATTCTGAGTTTCTATCCTTTACCCAGTGTGCTGACTTGTTTATTTTATTTTTACTCATTACCATCACTTTAGAGGTCGAAATAGTAAATTGTTTTTGTTAATATAATTTCCAAAACTCAAATTCTGGGTGAAAGTAGGAAATATATCTATTGTCCTAGGAAAGGAGACTAGTCCTGTGACTTTTATTTTGAAATTTAAAAAACTTGACTTAGAAAGGAAGTATAATGAGGAGCAAGAGCTCTGGGCTGAGGTGCTGAAACTGCCTTGCCATGATCTCCCTTTTCTGTAGAGGGGTTGCATTGGTCACCTTTTTAGTCCTAACTTTATTTGCTTCCTTAGGAAGCAGGAAGCAAAGTCTGGTCGAGGTTAAAAGAAAGCAGATTTACAATGGCACATTCATGTATAATGGTTAAGTCCTTCTAGCAAACTTTGTTTTCCTTTTGAAGTTTGGAATATTGGGGGTAGAGTGAAGGCAACTCTGTGGTTGTGGGGTGTTGTCCTTCATAACCTATTGGCTCACTTTGAAAATCCAATTTTATATTTAATAATCTTGACAGTGACAGCTTGGGATGTCTGACTCTTGTATTTTTGTTTTTATTGTTTAGTATTTGCACTGTTAATTAACTAATTTTCTCTTTTAAGTAATGTGAAAAGTGACAGCCATGAAAGTCAATTACAGATTTCTTCACACATTTCAGGAAAAGAAATGCTGGAATGATTTTCCCCTGGCTGCAATGAGATGATTTGTTTCACAGCATGGAGTGTTGGGTATTTCAGTGTGCTTATATAAAGGTGGAAGTGTACTGAGTCAGAGCTCTTTATTTTGAGAGGAAGGTTTGCCAGATTACTGTATTTAATGGGAATTTTGCTGCAAACTGCCACATTATTAAATGTGACCACTAGCACAGTACTCCTATCCTAATTCAATGCCATGGGGTTTTCTCTGTTTCATTTGCCTTCGCTGTAAGAGTTAATGACATCTGCAGGTGTGTTCGGATTAGCACTGTAAAGTTTTGTAAAGGCTTTTTCTTTCTTTTGATGTTCAGAAAGGGATGAAAGATAGCCATTGAGCTCAAGGGATTAGGTCTACTATACTTTAAAGACTTCAGGGACCATAAATATTTCACTTCAGATGTAAGTCTGGGGAAAAAAAAATAGTGCTTTATATTGTTGGAATTCAGTCTCCACTTACAAATTTAAATAATCTGTACAGAAGCACTTTTCTCTCAGACAAAGTCGTTCTGAAATCTGAGCAAATTTAGTACACCCTATTTTGAGGATATATCTTTAATAGCCAGTTCTGCTTTTCCCTTACCATATTCCCAGGGTTTTACTCCCATATAAATATCTACTTTCCCTCTACTCCTGTTTCTCGTATTTTTTTTTTCTTCTTTTCCTTTTTTTTTTCTTTTTTTGCAATCTCAATTATTCCCAAATGACTCCATAAAACTCCTACTCTGAGAAAAATTGCTCCTAATAGATGCATATCATGTTCAGACTTAGGGTGAATAGGGTGATGGTCTGTTTGGTTTGATGAATTTTGTTATCTTTTTTCTGTTCCTCAGAGACATTATAGAAAAAGGATGTCCATTTTGGTGTGTTATTAGCATATGTGGATTCTGTTTCGAATTACTCTAGTTTTTTGTAAATATTAATACCTAGAAAAAAATGAGGGAAAAACAATAGAGAAGACCTCCCTATCTTGATATGTACATAGAAGAACTCAGCTTCTTCTTTGGGGTTGGTCAATAAGGATTTTTTCTTCTACGAGTCTTTCCCTTATACTGTGACAAGTTAAAAGGTAATTTAAGGCAAAGATTTGAAATACAGTCAATCTTCTTGCTTCTAAGATATGATGTTTATGCTACCATGAAACCCCACTTATGAATGTAGTTTATATTTTCTCTTTTTAAATACTGGTTTAGTTCATTTTCTTTTTCTTAAGATACTGAGTATCTTAATGAGAAGAAATGACTAAGTTAAACTGTATAACTGAGTAGTCCATTTGCTGAGATAAACTCAAAATTACCAAGGGAATTAATTTAATAGCCAATAGCATGGGATTTAAGATTCAGGAATTCATAACCTCATGCTTGATAATACTGCTCTGATGCTTTGAGAATTAGGGGCCTACTCAGTTACTTCCTAAAGCTTCAACTTCCGATGCTTCATGGAATTATAGGAATGAGCATGTGTAAAGCTTTATCCTAACTCAGGGCCTATAATATTACTTTAAAAGAAAGAAGAGTGCAAAAAGAAACTGTGAAAGGTGTTTGGCAACCAGCAGGATAGGGAGCTCACCAAGCTCTTTGAAGGTCAATTAGCCAGAAAATGTGCTAAAGACTAGGTACTGTGTTGGATTACTGGCCAAAGAATTACCCCCAAGGTCATCAAAGTGGTCCTACTGTCTGAGCAAAGAAAGACAATTATAGATGTTGAGGAGATGCTACAAAAGCTTTAATTAAGGGACTTATTTACACCCCACTAAGTCTTAGAAATTAAATTCTTATTTGGGCTAAGCTACATGCTTTGGTCTGGGATCCCATGTAGTATTTCAACAGAATACAGTCTTTCTGAAATCTGTTTTATGTGGTAAGCCATTTTACTTGTAATGGATACCAGGAAAGCTGACGATTAAATACAGCTCTGGAAACTGGAAGGAAAAGAAGGCTGTGAGCTAGCTCCTTTTTTTTTTTTTTCTTTTTTTTGGGGGGGTGGGTAGAGAGAAGGATTTTAGAGTTGTAGGGAAGATCTTTTTTTTTTTTTTTTTTAATATCTTCATTGTCCAGAAATTCTCAGGCTGCCATCTGATGGGTAACAAACAAAGCCTGAATACAAAGAAAATCAAAACTACTTTTATTCTGCTATTTGAAATTTTGAAGTCTTATCTACCAAATAATATCATTTCCCTTAGATCTTTAATTGACAATTTTATTATACCAACATGTTTTTGTTCTCCCTTGGGTTTTACAAGACATGTTTCTTGTGTTATGGTAGGAAAGCTTTCCCTAAACCTTCAGTTACCTCCCATCTACATTTCAAAAGCCTAATCCCATATTTAAAGTATTTCTAATAGTGATAGCATTCTTTTTTCCTCCTTTCTGTGTAAAGTTTTTAAGATAGGTGTCTAATTATATCGTTATTATAGTATCCATCAGGCTGTGAGTTGGCTCATGGCACCATGCTACCTGACTTCTTTCTGTTGACATTAATGAGTCGTGACTCTCACATCCCAGTTCTTCTTCTGGAAATGACTGCTACATATGCTCGCTTTTTGCTGATGAAGCAAGTCTCTTGCCTCTCCTTCTGTGAAGGAAATTTCCAGAAAGCTAAGCTTAGGTTTTATTTGTATTATTATAGTTTTTTTTTTTTTTTTTAACCAATAATGTGACTGTGGAGGTTGTTTTGACTTTGCTTCAGCTTCTAGCATTAACATTCTAATTTGAATGCTCTAAGCAAAAGATGCCCTGTTTATTAAGGCTTTTTTTCTTTCTGAGAATGGAGGCCAACTTCAAAAATAATACTTGTCTGCATTTCAATGTGTGTGTATGTGAGAGAGAGAGACAGACAGACAGACACAGACAGAGAGAGAGACGGAGAGAAGAGGGGAGGGAGAGAGCAGAGCATCAACTCAGTTATTTAATTACACACTAAAGTCAATCAGAAATCTGTGAGAAGTGTTCAGTCCTCAGGCCTGTCTGAAGGAACCAGGGAGATAGAAACTTGCAAGAGCCCTCCCAGCTCTGTAACACTATGATTGCACTGCCTAATGTGACTATACACAGACTTCATTTCCCAATTTAGTATGGGCATTTTTTGCTTTGTTGGAAGTTGTCTGTTTTTTAATTTGGCCTTTCATCGAAAGGAGTAACACACCATAATGCTTCATTCATTCATTTAAACAATTAAGTAACATTTGCGTTTTACAACAACCAGCAAGTTTCCCCATAATGAATTCCACGTTCCTAGTTATTTATTTCCTGGTAGAATAGCATTTGCTTTTTATTTCATTTTTCAGTGTGGATTAGTATGCATATATAAATAGGACCCTCTAAAGTGGAGTTTTTTAACAAATTTAATTTAAGATGAAGTTCATTGAAAGTACAAAAAAAGACCTGTTTAATAAACAGCAAAATTGTCTTATTCACTTTTAAAAAGTAAAAAAAAAAAATCCTTATTGCATTTCAGATTTCATTAGGAGTGTTTCAGAAATATATTCTACTGCTAAACATGAAATACCATTTACCTTTTGGTATAGTTTATATACCAAGTTTGGTTATACTTGGTTATAGTTTTCCTATTGGATTGTTTTGGTGAGATAAAAGGACCCAAGCTCTCATTTTTGTTCTGCCTCTGACTGGAGATCTTGGATAAAACTGTGTCCCTCTCTTAAGGTTCAGTTTGCCCATTTGTAAATGTGAATTTGACTAGATTATGTCAAAGCCCTTCTAAATGCTATTAGCAAGTTTTCTTGTAAACCTAATTTCCCAAATAGCTCTGATCTTAGGACTGTTATTTGAAAACAACCATTTTTATTTTGTAAATGAAGAAAACAGATATGTATTTAAGTGCCTACTGTATACCAGGCACTGCTAAACACTTTACAGATGTTATTGAATCATATTATCTCATTTGTATTTTATAAAGCACTCATTGAAGATATTATATTGACTATATGACAAATGGCTCTATATAGAGTAATGTCACAGAGCATATTAAATATTAAAATTTCATGCCAATAAAGGTTTCTGGTTAGTCATGAACTGTTGGCTCCTTTTTTTTCCTAAGGTAGGAGATGAGACAGCTGGAGGAAAATTTCTCCATTTCAATAGATAGCTAAAGAAAAGAATCAGTGATGATAAATCTCCCAAATCTGATTAATTATCTAGTGATTGTAGACTGTTCTGGTAAGTTAAAAAAAGAAACTACTATTAAAATGCCTAAGAACTATTAGTTTATTTAGCTGCAACTGTGAAAATCCAAAGGAAGAGACAACTTTCTTCTTTTTAATAACTTTTTAACAACTTTCCTCTTTAAATAAGAGAGGGAACTCAGACGACTCTCTGGGGCTGCTTTTCTGCAGTGGTCTCACAGTAGATGTCCCCTTTCTACTCCCCAAACTGCTCTGAAAGCTCTTTTCCAGACAAGGAATGTGGGTCACGTTCCCAGTAACATGGCATGTAATCAGACATGACAGTTCCCTTCAGTCCCAATGACAGTGTGATTTATCTCTGTAAATGTCTTAAGGTAGAAAACAGTTAAGTTTTAGATAGTAAAGACAATATAGAGAAACCTATTTCAAAATCTGACATTTTCAGAATAGGAATTCTTCAATTTCCTTTCCCCTTCTTTCCCCTGATATAGTTAGAACTAACCAAGAGAGAAAGCAGAATATTTGTACATAATTACACAACTGATTTCTTCCCTTTTTTGAGTAAGAAACAGCCACTATCTTCCTGTCAAACCTCACTGCTTTTAGATAAATCTGGGCATAGGTCTTTGAGGATATCTTTTAACTACAGTCCTCTGTCTATCCCCTCTTCTTCTTTCCAGGGTTCCATTGAATTGAAACATGGACTTTTGGTTTTCTTATTCCATTTTCTTTCTCACCATTCCTTATAGGGGCTGCTGGGTGAAATCAAAACTACTGAAAACTTTTTTTTTTTTAATACTAGAAAGTATCAAAGAAATGCCCTCTTCTTAAGGTCAATAGCTTGAAGAAAAATTGCTTTTTAAAAAAGCAAACTCATATTCTCAATATTAAATACATTCTCAGTGTTAAATGGCTAATGACATTTTTGCCTGGAGAAACATTGATTTTTCTTTCACTCTTTGTTTTTCAGGCTCTGCTTTCTTCCCTGGACGATGCGCCGAGGTCTTTGCAAAGGGTCAAAGTGTCGGGAAGCTTGGAGTCCTTCATCCTGATGTTATTACCAAATTTGAGCTGACCATGCCGTGCTCTGCTCTAGAAATCAATGTTGAACCCTTTTTGTGAAAATAGGTCTATGTGGCGTGAGCCTCCCCGAAAGGCTCCCCTTTCTCTTCCCCTGATGTCCTTTAGTCCTCCATAGGGAGCATCCATTTGTGCTTTAATGTTTAATAAAGTAGAACAATAGTGTCTGGCTCCATGAGTAAATATCTTCCTTCTACTGCAATTAGGGCAGCTTGTGCAATATAAGAATGTGGTATCCGGGGATAGCTCGGCCATCAATGTGTAAAGTTTCATTGTTGGGTAAAAGCCCAGCATGTTACTAGAGAAATGTAATAGCGGAGCGCATGATCAGTTCTGAAAATCAGAAATGTTCCGCAGACATCAGAGCCTCACACTGTAACTGATTACTTCTGCATAACAGGAATCTCGTTCTTTTCTTATTGCATGAAACAAGATAATTGATTAGAGCAAATGTTGAACGAATGTGAGCATAACTAAGAAGCTTAGTTTTCATTTTGTCCATTTGTCATGTGCTCATCATTGGAAAAAAAAAAATAAAGCACCCTCATTTCTTGAAGACTGACTATCAGATATTTAAGATTTGTATCTGGATTCTCTCCTCATTTGCCGTGGTAACTACTGCTTTTGAAGTAATTCTGAAGTGAAAGAAAAAAAAACTGAGAAATATTTGTTTTTGCATACAGTGACTTTCCTGAAATCATCAGGTTGGGTGATGCTCCCCTGCAGCACCACAGCCTGGTTTTGCTGGAAGGGTTCAACGTGGAGAAGTTAAATGAGTGGTCACAACTTATTTGGACATAAAACATTTGAAAATTGTTTTCTTGTCCTTCAAGGTAGACTTGGGGTTATAACCAGTTAAGATAGGAAGAAACACATTTACATGAAGTCAGATGGATTTTTCCTTCTTTCCAGGGCAGAAATTAATATTTTGCTCCTCTAACTAGGAAATAAGCATGCACTTTCCCCCCCATCCCTCTCTCCTTTCCTTATTCTTGAATGTGTTTTACTCTTGAAGTTCATATTGTGAACTCTACAATTTCTGAATTAAGAGAGTGACTCTTCTAGAGAATCACGCCTCACTTGGCTGACATAAAACTCATGGAAAACACAGAAGTCATAATTGACACCTGCAAACAGAGCATCCTGGAATGGTAGAGTCTATGTTGTGTTACTAAAGACTCCTCTGCACCTAGAGCTAAGAACAGAACCAGAGTTCGAGCCAAACTTAGCAAGAACCACTCGAAACTCTTAAGAATGCAGTGCTAAAACTCAACTCCTAGCCAGCCTACCAGATATTGATGGATTCGTTGAGCTATCCCACCTTGAAAAGAAAGTACCTAGGTTTTTGTAGCATAAAGTTGAGCAGACTGAGCCCTGTCTCCCCACTCCAATTCAATAAGCAATTTTTTACTTTAATACTATGTTTTCAGTATTAACTCAGTAATTAATTAAAGGATGGGCCAGCTAGTCACACAGTGGTTAGAGTTCAAATCCAGCCTCAGACACTCATTAGTTGTGTGAACCTGGGCAAGTCACTTTAACTCTGTTTACCTCAGTTTCCTCCTTTGTAAAATGAGGGAGAGGATCCCTTCTACCTCTGAATCTCATGATCTGTAAATATAAATATAAAAATGGCTGTGTGCTGTCTTGAAGTGGCTTACATGCTCACAGTAAGATACCATAAAGTTCTCTGGTATTCAGATTATTGTATTAGTTGCTGGTCATCATGTTTAGAAATCATGTATAAAATGAAGATCTTGCTAATTACAATGTCCATTATAGACATTTTTTTAGTCCTTCACGAAAGAAGTGGTTAGAGGAAAAACAGCAGCAATCAATACATCCCAATAAGAAACAAAGGGAATCTTGAGCTCTTGGGGCTCTATAGGGTGATCATCTTACCCCTATAGTTTTGGTGTGAAATTTCTGAATGGGAAGCAAGGCACTGCATCTTTATTATTGAAAGGCACTTTTTACAGAATAGGAAAGCAAAGAAACAAATCACATGCCCTTTGAGTGAATGGAAGTGCCCTCGAGGGAAATTAAAACCTCACATTTGAATCAGCCTGGTCCACTGGAAACAGCACCTGGGTGCAGATCCTAAACTTCTCAGTTACTGTGATAATAGTGACTTTGGGAAAGGCACTTGCCTTCTGAGACTTCATTTTTCTCATCTGTAATACAAAACTGGACAAGATGATTTCCATGTCACTTTCAACACTAAGACACTATGAACAGAACACTAAAACAATTACAAAAAATATTTTTTGTACAAGCTCTTGGTATACCTCAAATTATTAGTTGTTTAGCTCTTTAATGAGAATTGGAAAATAAGATAATTAGCAATTTTCTAACAACAAAGAGAGGAGAATTAGCATTTACTAAGCATTTATTATGTGTGCAAAATATTTAACAAATATTTCATTTGATCCTCAATAACTCTGGGAAGTAAGTACTAGTATGATCCCCATTTTGCACTTGAGGAAACTGAGGCAGACTGGCTAAATGACTGGCCCAATAACACACAGTGAAATGCTTTCTTTGATCTGGTGACAGCAAGAATTAAAGAAAGAGCTGCTTCCCTGGGCTATTTACCCAATGGGTCTTCTCAGAGCTCTGCAGGTACTTGTGTCTGGTCACCCATGTAAGTGGCACTAATCCCACTGCCTCTCTGTTTCCATCCAACCTGTTAGGACCTTGGTGCCCTCAGATGCAGTTGACCCATGCACATTAACTGAGCAAAAAGGCCCCAGATTACTAAAGCATTGGACAAATATGAAATCCTCAGTTTTACAATCACATACTAATCTATAAAGATCTCAAATCACTTCTTATGGATGAAAGTTCTCATGAGGAAGTAGGGTATCAGTCATTCCTTAATTGCTAAATGGTCAAAAGAGATGAACAGATAATATTCAAAGGAAGAAATTCAGGCTATCAACAGTCAAAAATACTCCAATAATTAGCAAGATTATTAGATATAATAATAATAAATATATTTAATATGATAATAAATAATTGGAATTTATATAGTGCTTTAAGATTTGCAGAGCACTTTAAAGATTTTTTTTCTTACAAGTTTGGTAGGTAGGGACTATTCTTCTCATTTTACAGTAGAGGAATCTAAGATATTCAGATTAAGTGACTTGCCCAGGGTCACACAACAACTATGTGTGAGACTGAATCTTAACTCATGTCTTCAGACTCCATGTACAGTGTTCTTCCAATTGCTTCACCTAGCAGCCTAATTGGAGAAGTGCAAATCAAAGCAACCCTGGGAAGAGAGGGGGCACATGGGAGAAAGAGAAAATAATTCCTAATTAATTGAGGGGGAAAAAAATAACTTGGAAAAACTAGTGGGTTACCTATAACTTACAGTCATGATAAGCCAGCTACAAGCTATTAAACACCAAAGCCAGCTGTACTAGAAAGCAGTTCCTTAACAGAACTCACTCATCTACGTTTGCACATGAAGCTCCTAAGTGACAAGTGGGTTGAATGCCAAGGCAGTTGGCATTCATATAAAAATTGAAGGGTGCTGAGCTCACTGCCACAACTACTTATGGGAACAACGCCCTGAGGCACATGATCACAATTAGGGCTGAGAATAGCTGCCCTCAATGAGAAAAGACAGAAGGAGAAAGCCAAGTGACTCTTATTGAATCAATAACTGGGAGCTAAAGGAAGATGGCACAGTAGCCTTGGAGTTTGTCTTGATTTGAGCTGAGGGTTGTGTTGTGTTTCAGAGTCACATTTTGCTTTCTAAGAGGCAGAAGTGATCATCTGAAAAACTTGATTGATGAATAGCCACTTTTTTTTTTTTTTAAAGAACCTACTTTTAATGCAGGAACTCCACTGGACAGTGGAGGCACAAAAGGCAAAAATTAAAAAAGTCCTTGCCCAAAATACTTAACATTCTATTGCTGGAAAAGGTGTCACAGAAGGGAAGCTTAGCAACATCATGTCTGCTCATAGAATCTACTTTTTTTCATTTATTTGCCTAAGCTGACACTGTATGAAACAAAATCCATATTTTTTTTCTCTCTAGCAGATGAACATTTAACTTTATTTTGCCTCTCATTAAGAAATTCAGCAACATAAGATTTTGCCTCTTTTTAAAAAAATCTGAAAAAAGCATCCTTCTCTTCTTAATCTTTCCCCCAAATCAGGCAGAATTGTCAGAAACCTAATGGAATATACCTTTCTCCTTCAAGAACATGGGTGAAGGGGAAAGAGTAAATAACAGAGAGTTTTCTATTCATTGTCACAAATTATAGCTAGATAGGAGTTCTTGTTTAATTTTTTTCTCACAAGCATTCAATATGAGCGTTTTTCCACTCAGAAATGGCTAATATGTAAAGGAGTGGAAGTATAACATATGACATCTGAGGCATTAAGATCTTAGAACTTGCCAAACCTGGATATATAACAGAATAAACAGAAAATGCTACCCTGTTCTTTGTCTGTTTGATGCAATTACTTTAATGTTGGGAAGCTTCTCCCATGGCAAGTATCATAATTCTGTTTCTTAAAGAATAAAAACGGGACTATAAATATAACATACAAATAAGCCATGGTTTGGGGACTAAGGGAAATCAATATGTGGAATCATCCAAATATTTTGGTTCTTACAGACAGACAACTTTAAAATGATCAGAATTGGAGAGGGTCAATTGTTCAAAGTTTTCTCAACAAGGGGACTTTTGTGTGGAGAGAATAAGTTTGTGGAATGACACTAGGAGGAAGAGTATTTTGAGAAATGAATGGATAAAGATTGGACCAGTAACAATTCAAAAAATATCAATCAAACAGTTGCCTTGCGCAAAGCTCTGTGAACGGTACTGGAGATAAAAAGGCCAAACCAAAATAATCTCTGCCATCAAGGAGTTTAGATTCTAATTGAAAAGTGGGCAGATTAGACAATCATGGGTCCATATAATAATGCAGACTGAGAAAGGATAGGGAGAAAGTAAAATGTGTTCTGGGTATATTTGAAATGGGAGAGATCACTGAGCTGAGAATGGAAGGGAATCAGAAAAGGCATGAACATTGAAGGAAGATAAAGATTGTGAAAGACAATGAGGAAGAAGAAAATTCTAAACATAAAAGGTGACATACAAGTGCATGGTTAAAGATGGACTGTCATATTCAGACAGCAGGTATTAAATAGATCAGCTTGGCTGGAATGCTGTGACATAAAGCTGGAAAGGTAGATTAGAGCCAAATTGTTTGCGTCTTTTCCAGAGACACTGTGAGGAGGAAACTTCTGTGTGGGGGAAGGACATGAACATTTATATGGCTGGAGATTTATCTTATGAGAAATAATATAAATGAAGAAGTTCATTAGTGAAATGTCTTGGAGGTCTCTTGAGTTTGAGCTCAGTGTTATATGAAAAAAAGCACTAAAAATATTTGAGTAAGGGATCAACTTTATGAAAGCAGTATAAGGAACTCAGTATAAGATGAATTGGAGAAGATAGCCATTGGACAAAATGAATTAAGTATAAGGTCATTCAGGTGGCATTTGTAGAAATGAGAAAAGAGGATCAGATTCAAGAGACATTCAAGAAAATAAGAGAATTGGAGTGAGGTGAAATATCAAACATTTGGGTTAGGAAGTTAAAAATTTTTTTAAAAAATTATTCCAAAGTTTTCCCTTTGTTCCTTTTCTTGGAGAAGGAACTGGGAGAGTAGTATTTCCATTGATGTCTATGGAGAAATTCAGAAAGTTTCTACAATAAATGGTTGTATTAATGCACATTTTCTATTTGCAAAATTGTTTGTAAAAGGAAAAAAAAAGCTTCACTTTTAAGGATGCTAAATTTTAGCTAAAGAGGTTCTACAAAAAAAATCAGAAGATCCCAATGGACTCAATGACAACGATTCATAATTAGCTAGTATTGGTTTCATTATTGGTTCACTTAGGCTTAAATAGAAGTTTGTGATATTTACACATGGTCTCCTTCAAACTATATTGATGTTCTTCTGTCTTAGAAGTAGATATACAAGTTTCTGCATATTGATCATAGCATAACTACTCATATTCTCTCTCCATCACAAAGAAATTTCTTCCTAAATACTTCAAGATGGATTTCCTAAAAACACAAAATGGAAGCACAGAGCCTAGTATGAAGGTCCTTCCCTAGTGGATTATTTTCAATGCTTGCATGGACACCAAAGTCCTGAGGAGATAAGTGAAAAAAAGAATATTAAAATAAAGTGGAAACTAATGCAAACAAGTACCATTTTCTAGTTTCTTTTTCCCTCAGCAGACCTGAAGATTTGCTAAAAATATTTGCATTTGACTCACTTGTTCTATAAATGAGTTTATAGAAGTATTGTATTCAATCAAAGACAGCTAGAAATCTAGTCCTTTCCTCTTATTCACTGAATTTTATAGTAGCTTGTCTGTCTTGTCATTTGTCACAGACAAAATTCCTCTAGCCAAAGGGTCTTAATTAGCTCATAGTTGTTTACCCCACTAGTGAGTATCCTAATTCTTTCACTCAGTCACCAAGTCATTAGACTCTTGCTATGGGAGATTGGAAGCTCGATTTCCAGAAGTGAGTAAAAAGTTGACTAGAAGTAAACTCCCAAATTCATAATTTTAGTGCTTGAAAGTGACCTTTCACACCCCTCTTCCACCTATTTTACAGAAATGAAACAGAAGCCCTCTTGAGCCTGAATGTACTTGTCTAAGTATACTGCTACCATAACAGGAGAGCAAGGGGGAGCCCAATGGATCTGTGATGTGTAATTCCAAAGCCCACACTATTGATTTTCTTGGCTGTTTTTTTGGCACATCAATTATAGAGAAGGGAATCAAAAACAAATGTAACAACAGAATAATTTATCTGGACACAATTTTTTTTCATATAACTGTAATATAAGGCAATAAGCAAACCTGATGGTCAAATCCTATTTGCTTTTTTTGTATGGCTCCTGAATTAAGAGAATATATAAAAAACTGTCAGTTTGCCAATCTTTCGTCTATATAATTGCTTTTAGGTTCACAGATTTAGAATTTAGGAAATTGGTCAAACAATATAGAGTTCTGGGCTTGGAATCAGGAAAGTGAATTAAATCTAGCCTCAGACACTATGTGAGCCTGTCTCAAATACTGTTTGCCTGTAAACTGTAAAATGGGGATAATAACAGCACCTTCCTCATACTTAGCACTGTACCTGGAACATAGTAGGTACTATCTAAGTACTCTCCCCTCCCCCTATTTAGAATTTAGAGGCAATTTAATGAAACTGAGACCTAATGATAATAAGTGAACCCAGATACGATGTGAACAAACTAGGATTCAAATCTCAGGGAACCGCTCTAAATCCAGCCTTCTTTCTACTATATCATGCTGTCTCTCTGCATATCATATCAATTTGATACCCTAATTCATTTCCCTTAAGGACTCATTTTATAAAACAGATCAGTGTGCTCTACTTTAAGGAAATCCATTACACACAAATATGGAATAGCTAAGTTAGCAGGGGGTTGCTCCCATTAAAAACAGCATTATTTGCATTGTTGGTGGAGTTGTGAATGGATCCAACCATTCTGCGGAGCAATTTGGAATTATGCTCAAAAAGTAATCAAACTGTGCATACCCTTTGATCCAGAAGTGTTTCTACTGGGCTTATACCCCAAAGAGATACTAAAGAAGGGAAAGGGACCTGTATGTGCCAAAATGTTTGTAGCAGCCCTGTTTGTAATGGCCAGAAACTGGAAAATGAATGGATGCCCATCAATTGGAGAATGGCTGGGTAAATTGTGGTATATGAATGTTATGGAATATTATTGCTCTGTAAGAAATGACCAGCAGGATGAGTCTTACACGAACTGATGCTAAGTGAAGTGAGCAGGACCAGGAGATCATTATATACTCCAACAACAATAGCATATGATGATCAATTTTGATGGACATGGCCATCTCCAGCAATGAGATGAACCAAATCAGTTCCAATAGAGCAGTAATGAACTAAACCAGCTACACCCAGCAAAAGAACTCTGGGAGATAACATGAACCACTACATAGAATTGCCAATCCCTCTATTTTTGTCTGCCTGCATTTTTGCTTTCCTTCACAGGTTAATTGTACACTATTTCAAAATCTGATTCTTTTTGTACAGCAAAGTAACTGTATGGACATGCATACATATATTGTATTTAACTTATACTTTAACATATTTAACATATATTGGTCTACCTGCCATCGGGGGGGAAGGGATGGGGGGAAGGAGGAGAAAAGTTGGAACAGAAGGTTTTGCAAGGGTCAATCCTGAAAAATTAGCTTTCCATATATCTTGTAAATAAAAAGCTATAATAAAAAAATAAAAAAAAAAGAAGAAAAAAAGCTAGGATACACAAAAAAGAAAATAAAAAGCATTAATAAAATAAATATATAAAATAGTGTGTTAGCCACCACTTATATGCTTATTTACTAAGCACTATGTGCCAAGCACTATACTAAATGCTAAGGATGCAAAGAAAGGCAAAATTCCCCAACTTCAAAGGCTTACATTCTAATAATGTCACTACTTAGGAAATATTCAAGACACAGAGAATGTAGCTGGATGGTGTTCTCAAAGAGCAGCTGCGGGCTTCCTACAGAAAGTAGGATTGGAGTTGAATCTTGAAGAAGCTAGAAAAACTAGGAGGTGAAGGTGAGAAAGGCTAGCATTCTAAGTGTGAGGGTAAGCAGAGAGATTGAAGATGGGGTGTTAGTTGCCGGTGTAGCTAGACTCTAGAAAGAATGGAGAAGCATTAAAGCATTAAAAGACTGAAAAGGTTGGAAGAAATCTGGTTATGAGGGACTTTAAATACCAAATGAAGGGTTTGATCCTGAAGGGAGTAGAAAGCTATTGGGGTGAAGGATGAGAGGAAGAAATAGAATATCATATTCCGATTCAGTCCAATTGATCAGTGATGAACAGAACCAGCTACACCCAGCAAAAGAACACTGGGAAATGAGTATGTACTGCTTGCATTTTTGTTTTTCTTCCCAGATTATTTTTACCTTTCCAAATCCGATTTTTCTTGTGCAGCGAGAGAACTGTATAAATATGTACACATTTATTGTATTTAAGATATACTTTAACATGTTTAACATGTATGAGACTGCCTGCCATCTAGGGGAGGGAGTGGAGGGAAAGAGGGGAAAAGTTGGAACAGAAGTGAGTGCAAGGGTCAATATTCAAAAATTACCCATGCATATGTTCTGTCAATAAAAAGCTATAATAAAAAAAAAGAAATAGAATATCATAGGACCAAGCCTATATTTGGTTTTTTAAAATCTTCATAATAGCTTTTTCTTTTTCCAAATACATGCAAAGATAGTTTTCAACATTCACCTTTGCCAAACCTTGTGTTCTAAATTTTTCTCTCTCCCATCCCCTAGAGAGCAGGCAACCCAATACCAGCTAAACATGTATAGTTCTTCTAAACATATTTCCTTATTCATCATCAACCTATACCTTGGAAAAATCACCTTTGCAGTTATAGATAAATTTGACTTTCTGTGACCCCAGTCAGAATTTTCTTGGAAAAGATACTGGAGTGGTTTGTCGTTTCCTTCTCCAACTCATTTTATTGATGAGGAAACTGAGGTGAAGTGACTTGCTCAGAGTCACACAGCTAGTAAGAGTCTGAGGTGAGATTTGAGCTTGGGAAGATGAGCCTTCCTGATTCCCAGCATGATACTCTCTTCACTGGGTTCAAACGGAGCTATCATATTACTAGCTATGTGATCCTGAAC
This sequence comes from Antechinus flavipes, assembly GCF_016432865.1. Lineage (NCBI taxonomy): Eukaryota > Metazoa > Chordata > Mammalia > Dasyuromorphia > Dasyuridae > Antechinus > Antechinus flavipes. The sequence continues at coordinate 60,043,247 of NC_067400.1, forward strand.
AAATCACTTAGTCTTGTCTGCCTTAGCTGCAACTGCCTGCAACTCTAAATCTCTAATTCTAAATTATGATCTTTGAAGATGAGGGAAGGAAGGAGAGTTTGTTTTTCCTCTCTCTGTTTTCCCCTTGAATTGACTCACTTAATAGCTAAGTGATTACTGTTTTTCCTCTTTAATCTGATTTTTCTTGTGCAGCATAATAATTGTGGAAATAGGTAAAGAAGAATTGCATATGTTTAACCTATATTGGATTACTTGCTATCTAGGGGAAGGGTGAAGGAAAGGGAGGGAGAAAAATTCCCTTGCAAGGGTGAATGTTGAAAATGATCCATGCATATGTTATGAAAATAAAAAAAGCTTTAATAAAAAAAAATATAGTTAAGTGATTATACCTGGCCACTGTGCCTATCTCAAGTAAAAACTTCAGGTGTACAGCCAGGAGACCCAAGTTTGTTTTGGTCTCAGTCCTAAAGAACCCCCAGAAAAGTCAGTCTATAAAAATTAAGTAGTCAGAACACAGGCTTTCAAAAACATTTAATATGCAGTCATGGGTCAAACAAGCAAGATTCTTTTTTTTCTTGGAAAAAAAATACAATTTACATGCAGTATATAAACAACCAGATGAACGTCTTACAAAGACAGAGGCAAAGCATTCACTAAATAAGCCTGTTCTGGTTATGTTTATGGAGGCAGACTGTCATCTTCAAGTGAAATTCCCAGCCTCAGCCCTAAGTTGAGAGCTTGGAAGTTGGTTTGGAACGCAATGGGGAGCGGCTTCTTCAGGGCCTACTTGAGCAAAAGCCTTTGAAAGTCATTTGCCGGCTCTGTTTATTCCCTTTCCAGGACTCTGTCTTGGTTCAAGATGTTGAATAAACGTAACAAGAAATGACATGTTGGATGCTAGGAGGTCCCCAGAACCTGGAGATGGATTGGAAGGAGCCCTAACTCAGGGAAGGAAGAGGAAAGAGATAGCTGGGAAACTGTGCAAGGAGACAGATTTGCAGGGAACTTGGTATTCAGGTCCTGCAAAAAGTGGTTAAAATTTTAAAACCTTGGCCAAGGCTGGACTTAAAGCCAAGTAAGACTCACCAGCAGGGGACGTGCTGCCATCAGAAAGAAAATGGCAGCCTTGAAGAGAAGGAGACCTTAGATTCTCCCCACCCCCAGTAGAGAGGGTTTTGTTGTTTTAAAGAGGTAAAACCTCTCTCAGAAGAGATTAATTGGAGGGCTTAAAAGGCTCTAGCATCCCCAAAGCAGATTGGATCAGATGACCTGAGGGATCCTTTGTAACCCCTGCAGTCTCCAATTTTAGGCAACTGGGAGAAGAGATTAAATAATAGAGGGATGAAAATTGACTCTTAAATGAGAACCCAGGTCCATTATTAAATATTTATTAAAAGTGATCTTTGGGGCAAGACACTTTTTATAAGGATTACCATAACCCTTGCTGCAGCAAATAAAATATGACCCATTTACTAAGCACATGTGTATACAAAGCAAACAGTTACCTTTAGATTTTTCACATTATAGCAACTAAAAACGAAACGTTTAATGAAAATGAGAATATATATCATTTTGTTTATATACTTTGCATTTACTTATTTCTGTGTTCTCATAACCCCTAAACAGAACAGAAACTTCTGAAAGGCAGGGATTTTTTTTTTTTTCTGATTGTTAACATTTATAGAGCACTTTAAGGTTTGCATAGTATTTGCATATATTATCTCATATGATTTTTGTCTTTGTTTTCCAAATGTCCAGCCACATGCCCCTGCACATTATTTGGATGAGTAGAATTTATTGCTTTCTTCTGTCAATACATTTTAGAAAGCTGTATGTGAGGGGGAAAAACACTTTGGTAGCAAAATACATGTTTACTTTCTATTAATTAACTTTGGGCACCTTCATAAGTCAAAATAAATATTGCACAGTATTATCTTTAATTTTTTTAGCTAAAGAAAATCATCCTTACATATGTTTTATAAATAAAAAAAAAAAAGAAATTCAGCTGCAGAAGTCACACAACAATTAAATGGTAAATCTTGGGATAGAAGTACATGAGAATTAGGATTCTTGTGCTCTGTTGCTGCTGTTTTATTTTAGCATATAATTATCAAAATAGTTAAGTGGCAACTTACTTGCTCCTTCCTTTCTAATTACCAGAAATACATAAAAAACAACTCCCAGAAAAAAAGCTAAGAATTTTCCCTATGCTTTTATCTTAAGGAATCAGAGTATTCCACAAAACTCCAAAGAATGTTCCTCCAAGAGAATGAGAGTACTCACATTAGAAAAAGCTGATTGTCAGTTTTCAGATAATTTTAAGTATTTTATGGTGAATTTGAATAAGATTGTAACTTAAACACAGGCTATATCCTTAAATGTATTATTTTTAAAGAAAAAAATTTGCATGTGTTTACATAAGTACTTAAAAATAACAGCAATAAAGATTTCATTCAGGTTTTCTATAAGCCAGGTAGGGAATAAAGTCAATTCTACACTCAGCTCAATAGGATACCTGAGAATCTGTGCAAAGAGAGGATTAATTTAATTTTTTCCAATTTCATATATAAACAATTTTACCACTTTTTCTCCCAAAATTTTGATTTCCATATTCCTTCCCAACCCTGCCTTTAAGAAGGCAAGCATTTTAACATGCATTATAGATGTGTAGTTGAGACTGTCTAAATGTTTGAAAAAGAGAATGGAACTAACTTCCAGCAATAAAAGTGTGCATTACAACATGCTAGACTGAATGAAAACTTGTAGAAGAATGGGGCATGGGAAGATACACTATGGCCTCTGCAAAGCAGGTATTTTCTCATTTAAAAAAAAGCCAAAAATATAACATATACAATACATATTAAAATATATGTGTACATATGTGATCATAGATCCAAAACTGGAAGAGATCTCAGAGCATGTCTAGTCCAACTCTTATTTTAGAGGTAAGGAAACAGGCTCATGGTGGTTAAACAATGTGCCTAAGGTCATACAGGTAGCATTAGAATCAGAGGCAGGATTTAAATCCAGATATCCCAACTCCATAGCTAGTGTTTCATTTATCATAAACCCATTCATCCCTAACCCATCCATGTGTGCATGCACATTTTTTAAGTGATCAATTTTAGCTCTTTTTCAAGAGACAAGGAACTTCTAGCAGGGGAAAAGGTTTTTTTTTGTGTGTGTGTTTAGTGATTTTTCACCTACTAATAACCCTTTTTATGTTTTTATTTTGCTTTTCTGCAAAAATAATCTAAAGTCCTTCACAAGTTGTCCTGAAAGTAGTCCTGAGATAAGGAGAAAAGGTGAAGACAGAAGCAGGATATTAATCTCAGTCATTTAGTAAATGAGTGACCTTATTAGGACTAATGGTTCTGTTATCTGTTGAATGATAGCCAAATTTCTGCTCCATGCATAAATATATTAGTCCTAATTTGATAATTTAGAGACAACTAGTTAATCACACTCCTCAACCAACTGGAGTATTGTTTTCTGGAATTCATTGAAAGAAAGAACTATGTAAAGATGGATGCCCAAGTTCTATTTCAAAATGGATTTCTAAAAATTAAAAAAAATCATGATGTATGGAATCATAAAAAACAAAAAAACAGCCTGTCATATAAATGTGCTTTTACTAACTAGATATGGATCTTGCCAGTGACTGCATACTCAGACTTAATTTCTTCAAAGCTACAGACTTAATTTCTTCAAAGTCTGGTTTAATCATGGTGATTTTGTCACTGGCTTTGAAAAATGTCAAATGAGGCTATTGTAATTTCTTTGGAATGACAACCACTGCTACTTTATCCACAGAGTGCCTTTGGATGGGGTGCTACCATTTCACCCTAGCTGAAGTGGAGAATCTGGGTCAGTCTTTCTGGAAGTCATGAGGGCTAGAGGAATATCCCCTAGACTTCCCCCCATGCCAGCTAAATTTTCTAGGAACTAATCAAGTTTTGTGTAATCTTTCCTCACTTAAGAAATAGTATAAGTTCATTTTTCTGAAAAATAACAAAGGATTCTAAAAAAGAATAAAGTAAGATTAAATCTACATTTAGTTTAACTTTGGAATGAATCTAAAATGAAATTTATGAACTAGAAATTATGACTGATATTATTTTTTCTCATGCTATATCATCATTTACTTTGATTATTAGCCAAAAAAGAAAGGCACATGGCATACAGATATCTTTTTTTTTTTTTTTTTTTGGTTTTGTTTTCTTGGAAATGGTAGACATAGAGGAAGGAAGAGGCTGGCAGATTGACATTGGTGGTAATGGGTGGCAACAGTGGCAAAGATGATGACGTGATGGGTCTTCTCCATTATGTGGCCTTTCTAGGACTAAATTGTCTTTATGGGCTTTCTTTCAAGTGTACATTGCTCAAAGTAATCCCAAAAACTGGTGGAGCATCGGTACAAATACCGTAGCACAGATGCCAACTGAAGAATATGTTACAAATTTGTAGGGTACTTCAATTTCCAGTCTTCGTCTGGCTTCTTTATTCCGGGTGACCACCTTGAACCAAGAGTAAAGCACTTGCAGGGAAAGATTTTGCATCAGTTGACGGACCAAGAAAACCACCACAATTCCAACCATAAACTTGGTTAGTCCCAAGACTAGCATTTTGGTCGTGAGCGGTGGGATGCTTTGTATGGCAGACTCGGTGGGCTCAGATACCAACTTGAAAAAAGGATTGACCCAGAATCCAATGGTTCCTCCAGCTCCAGCTGCTAGAATCGTGGTCGTGTCTGCTCTGGTAGGAGTGTAGTTATCTGATACTGGGTAGTTGTAACATAAGAAGAAAGGCACTACAAGAATGCATATAGGGAAGAGCAGACTGGCAGACTCCAGGTGATCGATGAGGTTCCATGCCGGATAAGTGACGGCGATGAACAATCCACTAATCAGAATGCCACCGATCACATCCTGAAATAAAAATAAAATGAAAATGGAAGTGAATTAGCAGACGTGCAATACAGGTACAAGTCTGATGTACATGTTTTTCTGTCTTTTGGTTGCATAATTTAGAGGGAGGACAATGTCCTGGCGTCTAATTCATGCATAAATATAAACCACATAGAAAAGAAGCTGCATGATTTCATCCTCTGCTACAAAACGAAGTTCTGAAGTCATTCCAGGTTATATAAGTGGTTATACACTGAATTTTAAAGCTCAATTCTTCCCTTTTCATGTTTGCTTTGTTAGTAATAAGTTTACACACATCATGGCAGGTCTGGACACACACTTGCCAAATACTGCATCTCAAAAACTGGCACTAGCCATCTGATTTCACAGATTACTGAAAAAAGTGATTAAGGAACCATTCAGGAACAGAAAGAGAAGCCAACTCAGAGGTCCTCAATAATTCAAATGTAATGAATGAGGTTGTTTTAAGGACTTTACTAGATCAGTCCCCAAGCCAACTGCCTCTACAAATCCCTCTGTTACATGGCTTTATACCATGGACATCAGGTTATCATGATTTCTAGGCAATCAAAAATAATTCCTTATCAGAAAAAGATTACAATGTCCTGAGCTAGTTGGGTATTTGTTTGACATTATTACCAAACAAGAGAATATTTTTTGCTTTGACTATCTTTTTAACAAAGTTACCTACTTTTAATACATTATTTCTTTATACTGTTATTTAATATTGCCTTAACAAGTCCATTATTCATCTCTTATTTGTTCCCTATCATAGAACTCATAGGTAATATAGTTCCTAAATGATGTGTCTGTATTCCTCCTCCTCTCTGTTTCTACCTGTCTGATTCTGTTCTCTCTGTCATAGGTAAGAGTTTCCTAACTGATGTGTCTATATTTCTCCCCTTCCTCTTTCTGTTTCTATCTCTGTCTTTCTGTCTTTATTTTCTCTCTCCCTCCCCTCTCTGTCTCTGTCTCTCTGTTTCTGTCTGTCTCTCTGTCTCTTCCTCCTTCTCTTCTTTTTCCCCCTTCCCCGCCTCTTCCTTTACTTTCCCCTAAACCTCTCCTGGATTATCTATTCTTTACCTCAGAGCAGGGGTTATTAACCATTTTGTGTCATGGCCCTCTAAAAAGTCCACAAACTCCAGGTTAAGAATTCTTGCCTTAGAGTATCTCTGTTCTCTCCACTTTAGTTTCTTCACCCATCCTCTCCTCCTTTCTTCTTGACTCAAAGGAAGGGTATCTTCTGTTCATCTTCAAAGTTAAAGCCTTTACCTGTGGCCTTTTCCCAGTTCTTAATTCTCTTGATCTCTTCATAGCTTTTGATATTTTTGACACCTCTCCTCTTCCTGGATCATCTCTCTTTTTTTGGCTTTCATATTGTTCTCTCCTACTTCTTCTACCTGTCTGATTGCTCTTCAGTCACGTTTGCTGTATCATCCATGTATTGCTCCAACTCTAGGTAGTTTTTATGCTAAGATTTTGTGCTGACCCCTTTTCTCTCTCTAAGCCTTCTCTCTTACCAGTATCTTTGGCTTCTATGAGTTCAATGGTCAGATTTTTGCAGGTGACTCTTAAACTTATACATCCACTTTAATCTCTCCCTACCACCCAGTCCTGTATTACCAACTGCCTGCTGGATGACCCTAGGTACCTCAAACTTACCATGTCAAAAATAAAACTCATTATCTTTGTCTCATAAACCCATTCTACTCCAAACTTCCCTACTTCTGTGGAGGACGGCACTATCTTTTCACTCACTCAGTCTTGTAAACTCAAAGTCATCCTTGACTTTTTTACTCATCTCCCATATCTATTCCCTGACCAACTCATCAATTCTGCCTCCAGAATCTCTTCTATTTATTCTCTCTCTTTACTCATATGGTTCTCATCACTTTTTACTTGGACTGCTACTTGATTGGTATCCCTCCATCCAGCCTTCTCCTCTTCAACTCATCCTCTTTCTAGATCATAGAGCTCACCATAGACTTTCCTGCTAAAAACTTCTTCACAGATAATAGGTTGTTCAATGATGGATGATCCAGGATATCAGAGTCCTGGATGACTTGTGTTTGCATGAGGACTGTATTAGAAAACCTTTACTTGCAGGGAGATAAAAGAAAAGGAGCTGTATGGGAAAAAGGAATAAAAAGTAGAACTCCCAGAGCCATGGAAACAAACCGAGGATTGGTTTGGCTATGGCTGACTCAGGGAATCAAAGAGAGATGCATGAAATCATGCTGCCGTATTGTCCTACCTACATCAGCTTTCTTCCCTAGAATTACCTTCCATCAACTCCATATGTATCTTGTACAGACTAGCATGGAGACTTGCTCTTTGAGAGAGGGAATTCCTTGAGGGCAGAGACTGTTGATGTATTTCTTTTTATTCCTAGCACTTACCATCATGTCTGGCAGACAGTAAGTGCTTAATAAAGGCTCCTTGACTGATTGTCCTTGAATCCTGGAATCCTAATGAACCAAGAGCTAAGCTGAGAGACTTCTGGTAGCCAGGGGGGTACAATGCATAGAGCTCTGGACCTGGTGTCAAAAAGACTTGAGTCTAAATCTGGCCTCAGATACTGTCTAGATGTGGGATCCTGGGCAAGTCACAACTGCTATCTGCCTCAGTTTTCTCATCTCTAAAATGGAGATAACAGTATCTACTTTCTAGGGTTATTAAGATCAAATGAGATAATGTTTAAAAGTGCCTTGAAAACTTTAAAGCACTTATAAATTATAGCTATTATTAATAATTATTATTATTCATCTTCCAATCTGTCCCTAGAAACTTTTGTAGAATTTTATGAGGGAATGGGCATTGACTAAGCTTTTACTACTGGGGTATAAATTCTGAACGCAATTTCTTATACCACAATAGTATCTCTCTACATTCACAGATCAGAATTTTTTTCCTCTCCTAAATTAGATGCCACTTTAGTGGCAGTGAGATGGCACAGTGAATAGAGTGACAGACCTGAAGTCAAGAAAATCACATCTAGCCACAGACACTTAATTGTGTGATTTGGGGCAGATCAATTAACTTTGATGTGCCTGAATTTCCTCATCTATAAAATGGGGGTAATTGTAGCATGGACCTCCCACAGTTCTTATAAGGATCATGTCATGTACCTATTTGTATTCGTAGTTGTAAAGAGATTACTAAGTGCCTGATATAGCCTAACCACTTGAATTAATCCTTCCTTTTCTTTTTTGCTTTCTTCTCTCCCTCCTTCCTTATTTTCCTCCTTTCCTCCCTCACTCCTTTACCTTCCAGTTCTTTGCTACAACAAAATGTGCTGCTATAAATATCTTTGTACTCATGGGTCCTTTCCTTCAATCTCCAACTTCTTCAACCATGACCAATATATGTTGATAAAATGGAAGATCTTTGAGGTCTTGCAGAGACTGTTTCACTTTTGTCTGTATTAAGTGCCTAGTCCAGTATCCGGCATAGAGAAGACAATTAGGAAATAGCTTTTTTTTTTTTTTTTTTTTTTTTTTTTTGCTGAGGCAATTAGGGTTTAAGTGACTTGCCCAGGGTCACACAGCTAGGAAGTGTTAAGTGTCTAAGAACAGATCTGAACTCAGGGCTGGTGCTCTATCCACTGTGCCACCTAGCTGCCCCTAGGAAATAGCATTTCATTGACAGACTACATATTTCTTACAAGAAAGAATTTCTATTTGGAGGACTGGTAGTAGATTAAAGAGTAGTAATAGCTATATCCCTCCTCTTAAAATAATACCAAAAAATTTTTTTAAAAACCACCGGAAAAAAAGTACCCAAATGTAGGTACAGACATAAGGGTTAAAAGCAAATAAAACAAGTCAGTTAAATTAAATTTAATCTGTTAAAAATATTATTTCTTTAAAACTAAATATGTAATAGTGGTTTATTATATAATCACAAATAATTTATTGATTGTTAAATTTACAATGAAAAAGAAAAAAATTTAAATTACTGTATCCCCCATTTACTATGCTGAGGGGATTAGTGGGGAAATCAGACTCTAATTTCATTAGAGCCTATAAAAAGGATCCATATACTGAGTAAAAGGGCAGAGAATGATTCCACAGATTATCTCATCATTTGCATTATTTTTGTATCATAATTAAATAATTAAATGTTTTTGCTATTGGATTTGTTTTTTACAGAGAATAGAACTGTATAAATAGAAAATATTATATTGATAGTGGGATGGACTATCATAATTAAAGGTGATAACTTAAATAAATCTACGTAAATCTCCATTTTATTACTTCTATCAACAAATGAGGCTACACTGAAGTAATATACATATTTCTATATGTAAATTAAATGAAGTCATATCTAATAAATAGAGATTCAATTAAGAAAATTTCCTATAACAACATTAAGAACTTCCTAAAAGTTCTTTTTAGACTTAAAGTTTACCTTTTGAAAGCTTGAATTACTTTTTACCTAAAACTTTTAAACCACAAAACCAAAAAATTTTTAAAACATGTCTGTTATTTCAATTTTCTAAGAGGAAATGACTAGAATATTTCTTTCCATCTCTGAATTGCCCCAACATGATTATGATATGAATAATCTTGGAAATGTCGGGAGTAGAATGAAAAGTATTTGAGTGAGATGCATAAAAAAATCATAGTTACAAAGAATGTTTTATTGGCTGGGATGATAGAGAATAACAAATAATCATGGTAGAAGCATGGAGCTATTATGACTAGAATTCTTGTCTTAATGGTCAAATTTAATTTTTTTAATATATGGGGAAAGGATTTAATGAAAAAACATGAAAAATGTCATTCTAAAAAAAAAGAAAGGATAATGATGTACGAGAAGATGAGGAGGAGAAATTAGGGCAGCCAATGACAAGAATGATTGAAGAATAAGGGTGCTTCACTCGTACAATTATGAACAATTCTTTGTCCATCAGAAAGAACATAGAAATAATGCTAATACACAATTAGGATATCTGAAAAAGTTAAAAATAAAGAGCAGCCTGAGTCTTTCCCATTTTTTAGGAAAAAATACAAATAAAAAATGTAACATGAGAACCAAAACCATATTCACCATTTTACCATAACCCAGGGAATATTTTAAAAAAGGAGTGGCCATGAATTTCAGGGAATTACTACTGCAAATATGCTCTTAAAATCAGTCATCTTTGAATTCATGTTACAGTATTAAATAACATTATCTTCAAGTTTATAAAACATCATGATGAAGCTAGTATTTCTCAAAGTTAAAAAGAGTAAGGAAACAGTGAACTTTTACTTATATGTTAGCTTTAAATAAAAAGTTATTTGAAAGGAAAGGCTTATTCTGTTTCCTTCACACAGAAGAGAGCAAGGAAAGGAAAGTTACACATTGGGATTATCACATGGATGAAGAAATCCAAAGCACCATTATGAATTCTAAGTGGAAAGTTTCAGAATCTCTAAATGCATGTTGCATTTTCATGCAAGATCAGAGCCTATCCTGGAGGAGCCTTGACTCAAATTCTAGCCATGTTTGCAAGGATACTTCTTAGTGTGGTAAATTTACATTTTATCTCTAAGCATCTTCAATGGAGTATGCTACAGAGGAGCCCAACATAACACAAGGTTAGCTGGCTAGAAAGGAAAGAGAAAACCTATTCATTCAATTGTGAGTAAAGAATGCATTCAGATTGTTGAACTATTTATGCAGAAGACACAATGATCCGGGTCTTCCTCGCTTCCAGGCCCCCTGCTGAGAATGTGAACAGTCTTTTCTGCCCTTGGCTGCCTCCACCAGTCAACTGAAATTAGGAACAGAGATAAAACCAAGAGAAACGTCTTTCGTTGGTGGAGTAACTGCCTTTGTCATGCTCATTTGATAATTTTTTTTTTACTCCTAGATTATGCAGAGAAATAATTTATTAATTATGAATCATTCATGAACTGTACATGTTATTTTTCATATTGGCTTATGATTAGTTCTGTTTCTACTTAATAAACACATAAAAGTACATAAAAGCCAAATGAGGAAAAAGAAAACTACATTCATGAGTATGAACATAAATAACTTTAGTAAGAAACCTAGATGTGGTGTAATTAGCATACATAACAGGGAAACTGTTCCACAAATTCAAGAACTATTAAAAAACTACTGCTGTCCGCAAATGGCAAGAGATCAGTTACATAAAGGCAGTCAAGAAATAACTTGGTTAACTGGTGACAAGTTTAAGTCTCCTAATATGACAGAGTCTGTATAGAACAGGAATTCTTAACCTGGGGTTCACATGTGCTCAAAGGATCCATGGTTATATACTTCAGGAGGTTTGGAAACTTGGGGAAAAAAGAAATTACATCTATTTTCACTAACCTCCAATTGAAATTTAGCATTTTCTTCAATTATTTTTGAAGCTATTTAATTTTTTTTTAAATTTTCAAAATTACATTAGTTATTTGTAATATCCTTTTCTATTTAAATTTTAATTTCCAAATTCTCTCCTCACCCCCTCCCCCATTCACCGAGGAGACACGTAATATTACTATAATATATATGAAATCATGCAAAACCTAAATTTTTTTAGCCATATTTCACAAAAATCAAGAAAAATGAAAAAATGGGCAAGTTATACTTAAATTTGCACTCAGATCAGTTCTTTCTTTAGAAGTGGATAGCATTTTTTCATCGTGAGTCTTTTGGAATTGTCTTGGATCATTGTATTCATTAGAGTATCCAAGTCTTTCACACTTGATCATTATTATAACATTGCTGTTACTGTGCACAATGATCTCCCAGTTTTCTCACCTCATTTTGTATCATTAGTTCATACAGGTCGTACCATACTTTTCTGAAATCACCTCCTTCATCATTTCCCATAACATAATAGCACTCCATTACTATCATATGTTACAACTTGTTCAACCATTCCATAATTGATGATCCTCCCATTGATTTCCAATTCTTTGATATCACAAAAGGAACTTCTACAAATATTTTATATATGTAGGTTTTTTTTTCCTTTTCTTTGATCTCTGTGGGGTTCAGACCTAATTTTGGTATTGCTGGATCACAAGGTACACATAGTTTTATTGCCCTTGAGGCTAGTTCCAAATTGTTCTCCAGAATGGTTAGACTAGTTCATTACTCTACCTGATATATTTATTTTTCCTTCATCCCCTCCAAGTATAAAGTGGTATCTCAGAGTTGCTTTAATTTGCCTTTCTCTAATCAACAGTGATTTAGAGCATTTTTAGTTTTGTTTTCTTCTTCTGAAAATTCCCTGTTTATATTCTTTGACAATTTGTCAATTAGGGAATAGCTCTTAATTTTATAAATTTGATTCAGTATTTGAAATTATTATTTTCTAGCCATTTGAAGTATGTTCTCTTTGACTTGGGAGTTCTGTAATTTGATTATAATATTCCTTGGAGTTTTCATTTAGGACCTCTTTCAAGAAGTAATCAATGGGTTCTTTCAATTTCTATTTTATCCTCTGGATCTAAGATATCCAGGCAATTTTTCTTGAAAATAACTTGAAATATGATATCCAGGCTCTTTGATCATGGCTTTCAGATAGTCCAATAATTTTTAAATTCTCTCTCCTGGATTTCTTTTCTAAATCAGTTTTTTTCCAATGAAATACTTTCTATTTTCTTCTTTTTTTTCATTCTTTTGATTTTGTTTCTTTTTTCTTATTTTTTTTAGTATTTTATTTTTCTCCAATAGATTCTTTCCATTTTCTTCTATTTTTTCATTCCTTTGACTTTGATTGTTTCTTTTTGCTTATTTTTTTGCCATGTAAAAACAATTTTTAATATTTGTTTTTTAAAACTCTGAGTTTTGAATTCTCTCCTTTTCTCCCCTCTATGCCCCCTTCATTTAGAAGACAAGCAATTTGATATAGCTTATACATTGTGTAGTCATGCAAAATATATTTCCTTATTAATCATGTTGTAAAAGGAAAGGTATAGACAATAACAACAATAATCAAAAAGCTTCAAGTTAAATAAAGAACATAAAAAACTATGCTTCAATCTGTATTTGGACATCATTAGTTCTTTCTCTGGGGATAGATAGCATTTCTAATTCATAAGTATTTCAGAGTTGTCTGAGATCATTGTATTGCTGAAAGTAAGTCTTTCACAGATGATGATTTTACAATATTGCTACTGCTTTATACACAGTATATATCACTTTGAATCAGCTTCTGTAAGTCTTTCTAGAACATATATATATATATATATACACATATATATATATATATATATATATATATATATATATATATATTATATATATATATATTACTGAGGCAATTGGGGTTAAGTGACTTACATAGGGTCACACAGCTAGGAAGTATTAAATATCTGAGACTGGATTTGAACTCAGGTCCTCCTGACTTCAGAGCCAACACTCTATCCATCTAGCTGCCCCCCTTTCCAGGATTTTCTGAGAGCATTCCATTCATCATTTTTTGTAGCACAAAAATATCTCCAATCATATATCATAATTTATTCAGCTATTTCCCAATTGATAAACATCCCCTCAATTTCCAATTTTTTTGCCAACAAAAAAAAAAAAAAGCTGCTATAGATATTTTTGTACAGAATGGTCATTTTCCCTTTTTAAATTTTTTTTTTAAATATAGAGCTAGTAATAGCATTGCTAGATCCAAGAGTATGTAGGACTTTATAGCCCTTTGAGTATAGTTCCAAATTGCTCTATAGAATGGTTGAATCAAGTCACAACAGTGACTTGCACTAATGTACCAACAGTGCATTAATGTCTCATTTTTCCCACATTTCCTCCAACCTGTGTCATTTTCCTTTTCTGTTCTATTATCCAATTGAGTATATATGAGGTAGTACCTCCGAATTGTTTTAATTTGCATTTTCCCAATCAATAGTGATTTAGAGCATTCTTTTTTAAATATGGCTATAGACAGCTTTGTTAAATTTATCTGAAAACTTTTCATATATTTTGATCATTTTTCAATTGAGGAATAGCTCTTATTTTAGTGAATTTGATTCACTTCTCTATTTGTTTGAAAAATGAAGTTTTTATCAGAGAAACTTGCAAGAAAAAATTTTAGTTATGATTGCTAACTGTATTTCCCTCCAACCTACTTCTCCCTCTGTTTATTTTATTTTCTCTCTCCCTTCACCTTGTCCCCCCAATCAAAAGAATTTTGCTTCTGACTCCTTCTTCCTCAATCTGCCATTTTCTTACTCCCTTCTTCTCCTATTTTCCTGTAGGGTAAGATAGATTTCTATACCCAATTGAGTATGTATGCCACTCTCTCTTTGAGCCAATTCTGATGATAGTAAGGTTCATTCACTCCCTCTGACTTCCTTCATTTTCTCCTCCACTGTAAGTTTTTTCTTGCCTCTTATGTAAGATAATTTGCCCCATTCTGTCTTTTCTTTCCCTGAGAAATCCTAGTACATTGCTCTGTCACCCCTTAATTTTATTTTTCTAGAGATCATCCCTTCATATTCAACTCACACCTGTGCCCTCTGTCAATACATATTTCTTCTAATTGTCCCAATAATGAGAAAGTTCTTATGTGTTACAATTATCTTCCCATGTAGAAATGTAAACAGTTTAACCTGACTAATTTCTCTTTCCTGTTTGCTTTTTGTGCTTCTCGAGAGTCTTGTAATTTGAAATTCAAAATTTTTATTTAGCTCTAATCTTTTCATAAGGATGCTTGAAAGTTCTATATTTCATTGAATGCCCTCATTTCTCTCTTGAAGGATTATACTCAGTTTTGCTGGATAGGTAATTTCTGGGGTATAATCCTAGCTCCTTTGTCCTCTAGAATATTACATTCCAAGTCCTTTGATCTTTTACTATAAAAACTACTAAATCTTGTTATCCTTACTGTGACTCCACAATACTCGAATTGTTTCTTTCTAGCTGCTTGCAAGATTTTCTTCTTGATCTCTGCAATTTGACCATAATATTCCTTAGAGTTTCTATATTAGGATCTCTTTCAGGAGGTGATTAGTGGATTCTTTCAATTTCTATTCTGCTCTCTGGTTCCAGAAT